>NC_081800.1:22026718-22326718 GCF_963082965.1 Carassius carassius
GTGAGGATAATTAGTATTTTTTCCTCTAATTGTCAATTTTGATTTGGTTATAAATAACATGCAGCATATGATACAATTTTAAGAGGTCCTAAAACAGACTGTTATTTAAAAACCAGAATAACTGTTTTGTCCGCAAGCCGTTTTACTCTGCATGAGGAAAGCGTTATATTTCACGAAATATTCTGGAATAAAAATTGGTTGTTGGTAAATACCCACATTTAACGATTGTGTGTGTGTGTGTGTGTGTGTGTGTGTGTGTGTGTCTGTGTGTGAGAGAGAGATATAATGCTGTAAGAAGGTTTGGCAGCTTCGCATGCCTGCTCTTTCTCTGGTGGATTCCTCCCCTGTCTCTCATCTTAATGCAAATGAAAGGTTCCCCCTGGAGAAATGGTTGTAAAAATAGTAGTATATCACACACATGTCTCAGAATCATACCTAGGGCACAGTTATGGCACTGGGGGCGGAAACGAGACATGTGCAGTCTCAGGGGTCACCGAGGCCAATGCTTTGAACGAGTTCACTGAGATTTTATCAGGCTAAATGCAAAGAGCCGATGCTATGGCTGTCTGAAACTGAAGCAGCTGCCCACTCAGTCGATGACGTAGAAAGCATATTTGTATTTTCTACCAGTCACCGTATACGGCACCATAATGGCTCGTCTAATGATCTACAGCAAATTAAAGAGAGCTTTAAACATAACCAGACATAAAGCAAATACAGGTATTTGGAATGAATGACTTTCTTTCTGTTCCATCAGGCGCCATTTTTATTCTATACACCAACCACCAAATCATCTAGAGCAAATTTATTATTGCCAGGTAAATATTTAATAATTTCGATGCTTGTTTCTCTGTAGAAATGGAATCATAAGTGGAAAAAATGACACTCATAATAAGTGTGTTTACTTCTTCAAAACTGTAATATTTTAGTATTACTAATATACTATTATAGTTCTTTGAATTAGATTTTATATTTATATTTTCTGTTTTCATTTAAATTTTTGTTATTTGGTTATGTGTTTTTGGCATATATATATATATATATATATATATATATATATATATATATATATATATATATATATATATATATAGGCATGGCATATATAGTTTTTATTAGGTTTTAGCTTTTAGTTTCAGAGTTTTAGTTATTTTACTTCAACTAAACAACAATGAGAAATGTTGTGTTGGCAACTAGCTACAAATAATTCGTTGTTTAATTGTATTATTTTTTACATTTTATTTTATTTCAGGCGGTATTTATTTTATTTTAGGTTTTCTATGGTTTAATATGGTTTAGATATGGTTTTTGGTTAACGATAATAATAATATTGCTTTAAACTGCTCCATTAGACACCAATTCTATTTTTTCCAGCAAACAATAACACACACGATGAAGAAATTAAGTTTAATGAAGAAATTCAAATGAGGTTAAGAAATTATCAAATAAATACTTTACTAATATTTTGTGTCAGAAATTGAATCAAATTCTGGCAGAAAAGCAAAAAAAATGGATGTTTAAAATCTATGAATGAGCGAATAAATTAACTTTCAAGCACTATGTCAAAAGTCATCTTTTAAGGTTTTAAGAAGTCTTAAGATTCTAAATGTAAAAAAATAATTAATACTTTTTTTAATCCAGAATTTTTTTTTGAAAAGTCACATTTGAATGGTTTTATGTCTAACCCTCACAGCCTTGTTTGCATTCACAATCTATCCTGATTAAGACCCGTTCTCCTGATTTGTGTACGACTGCAGAAGCTGGAATGGAAACTGATCTTCAGCAGCTTTGACTGAAGGTTACAAAAGTTCACCACCATGTGGGATATTCAGTTGTAATGAGAGACAGGTTTAGGACAGGACTTGTTTAGGCCAGTCTGGTTCTAGCTGCAGATGGAGAACTTTCTTGGCACTGGTTCAGCACACCTCCTCAACCTTCTATTCCTCTCTGTCTTCCTCTTTAATAATGCTTTGGCATCCATATGAAAGTAGCTGGGAAAGTTGGTTCATTGTCTCGGCTGATGTAAGCATGCTTTTTTGAGTTATGAAACATGACGTTGGCCCCTGAGCGCTCCACCCTCCCTAACCCCGTCTCCGAGAGGCTTGTGGACGCTGGCGCTTATCTCCAAAGCATGAAAGCCTTCAGCTCAAAATTTATTTGACCAATTGAGTTAAGTAGCTCTTTCATTATGAGGTCATTCATTATGATTCATTAGCGGATGGGTAAGAGTCACAGATAAAACCACAATGTATGGCTCATGTGTGTTATGAAGTGTACAACATGCTCCCATTGAGTAAAGCAAAATGCTGTGGGATAGTAGAATAAGGTTTTAAGATATTATTAACTGCAATAAAAGAAAAAGAGCAAAGTGTAATCAAGGTCATCGGTGGGCCAGGCCTGAGAGGACATGAGCAAGGTTCTTTGTGTTAATAATATACTAACTTTAGGGGGAAAGTACGTTTTTGAGGTAAATATGCAGACAGAACTATAAGTAAGACAGTGGTGAGCTGAATTTCCCTAAAAGTGCAAAGCCTGTAACTCTGTGGTGCTATAAAAACATTGCTTTGTTTGTTTAAGCTGCTGAGGAGGTCTGAAATACCTGGAGAAAGCTATCCCTTCTGCATTCTCCATTTCAACAGCAACTGCACTTCCATTTTTTTTGCAAATGTGCTTACACTGAATTTTTTTGCGATTACATAAATGACAAACAATGTGGTCACTTTTCATTCTAGGCCTACTGACAAAAGTCATAATTTACACATCTTTAACTATACATCAAATAAAAAACTAGTTAGTATACTGATTTAAGTAGCTGCATGTGTTTGATTCACTAAAAATACAAAGTTCATAAGAGTACTTTGTTCTGGAATTTGACTACAGTGGTTGTGCTGTATGTTTTTGATTCACCAAAAGAACCAGATCATAAGATTCAATGACTTGGGAATCAGACTACAGTGACTGTGCTGTATGTTTTTGATTAATTAAAAGAATCAGTTCAAAAGAGTCAACTGATTAGGAATTGGACAACGCTGGTCATGCTCTGTTTTTGATTCACTAAAAAGAACAGGCACATATAAGTCATACGTATAGAGCTGCACAACACTGGTTTCACAGAATTTTTTTGATTCACTAAAAGATCCCGCTCATTAGAGTTATTATTTTAGTGTCGGGCTACACTTTTCACGCTAAATGTTTTTGATTCACAAATAATGAGCTGAGATGTAAGTCATTCATTCACATATGGAAATCAGACTACACTGGTCACGGTGGGTTTTGTGCTGTATTCAGTAACATTTTTAAATTAACCTCTGTCAGGGTTTTTGTACTTTATTTTGTCTGTATCTGCAGAAAAATTAATGCACGAGAAACACTGACAGAACTAAACATCATTTTTTATGTTATTTGCAAAAACAAAAACAAACAAAAACCACAGTCAGAATAAAACATACATTTCAGTTCAGAAGCATGATGTTTATTTACACTGCATCTATTAGTCAAGCCAACCAACCGAAATCATCCCAAACTGCAGGAAATCAGTTCACCTAATTGGGGTGGTATTATACACACCTCAGAAATGATTTGGCCCACCCAAGCCACACTTTTAAATACACTGATGTCTTTGCATTTTATTTTATAATACCTGTTTGAACCTTCATACAACCACTAAAATACACGACCTGGATTACTTTACATTAGTTTACAGCTGCCACGTGTAATTTTCATTTTTATTATTTCCTTTTTGAAGTTTCAAAAGACTCTAAATACTTTATGGAGGCCAGTGTTTGATTATCTGGCTGATGAGAGACCTCTTGGAAAAAGTGATTAATTTTAGTGCAGCAATTACACGTTCCTTGACAATATGCTAACACACCTGAAAAGTGCATTGCCCTCAGGAACAATATGAAGAGTTCAGATGCAAAAGCCTCTAAGTGCCATCTGAAATCTTCATCTAAAATTAGGATTTTTATCAGGTTTCTGTATGTATGTTCAGTTATTTCACTTTAATAGCCTGGAAAAGGACCTGCACATTGCCATTAAAGTAAAATGACTCAACCTATGCATAGGAGCTTAATAAAAATCCTAATTTTAGATTAAATATTTTAGATGGCACTTAGAGGCTTTTGCATCTGAACTCTTCATATGTTCCCTCGGATGGTCCTGTTTATGACCCGAAGCAATCACTATATTGATGCAGCTGATTTGAATACCATGTTCATAACCCTTTATGGAATATGTCACGGTTATGGAGGATGCCAGATGTATCTGTATAAATAGCAAAAGGGCAGGTGTTGAGATAAGACTTCTGTATGACCCCAGCAAGGCAGAAATTTGTTACAATTTGACTCCCATTTTTTGTCTATGCCCCACTAACATGCCTGACACTCATGCGGCTTTCATCTGGATATTCCAGCAGCACCTACAGGCAACCGATGAATGCCTTTCATCGACTAATTACAGTGGCAAGGCTGTAAAACTGCAAAAAGGTATTTTATATTAATTATAAAGGAATGAGCATAATAGACTGAAACAGCGCGGCTTGACATGTTGTACAAAACACGCAGTAAAATTGTCAGAGGCGTTTGGACTAGAGGCCTGTAATTGATAGATGCTGTTTGTGTGGGTGTGTGGTGGTGAACGGATGCAGCAGTCAATAAATTATCATCATCTGCAAGCTTTTCTGTATGTCACCGAATGAGTATTCCAGACTTTTTCAGGAAAATCTGCACGCTTATTGCAATCAGAGTCATTTTCTAGGTGAAGGGGAGGGCGACACAAAAGCGTCAATGTTTCGTATTAATCGTGCATGCAGCTCAGGGCCCAAGCTGAGCAAACAGCTCGCCCTGGGATAAATGTAGGTAAATTACGGCGTGCTCTCAGCACAGGCAGCCAAATTCATCAAAAGACCATAGAAAAGGACTTGGAATAGAGGACGGGTAATGCACGTAATGCAATGGTAATGCAACGGATTCGGACACAACAAGGCCAGGATAAGAGCGCTGCTCGCCACTGCCACAGAAACACAGAAACACCTCAATATGGCCTGATGTGTTTTATGTGCCTCTCGCCCTCACAGGGCCTGTGGATTGCCATCTAGGCAAGGCAAGGCAAGGCAAGGCAAGGCAAGTTTATTTATATAGCACATTTCATACACAATGGTAATTCAAAGTGCTTTACATAAAAGAAAGTAAAATAATAATAAAGAAAAATAATAACAAGAATAAAACAAGCAATTTTAAAACTTTTAAAATTAATAAAAAAAATTACTTATTTAAAATGAATTTAAAACAGTTACAAAATGATTTTACATAAAATAAAATAAATAAAACAGTGAAAATATAGTGCAATCAGTTCGGACATTGCACAGTGCTCATTCAATAAATGCACAGCTAAACAGATGAGTTTTAAGTCTAGATTTAAATGTGACCAGTGTTTTAGCACATCTGATCTCTTCTGGAAGCTGATTCCAACTGCGGGCGGCATAGTAACTAAAGGCGGACTCCCCTGGTTTTGTGTGAACCCTTGGTATTTCTAATCTGTTAGGTTTATATTCAGTGAGCATATCTGAAATATATTTCGGTCCAGGTCATTTAGTGACATATATACGAGTAAAAGTACTTTAAAATCAATCTTAAATGTAACTGGAAGCCAGTGTAAGGACCTGAGGACTGGTGTGATATGCTCAGATTTTCTGGTTCTAGTCAGAATCCTGGCAGCAGTGTTCTGGATGAGCTGCAGCTGTCTAATGGTCTTTTTGGGAAGGCCGGTGAGGAGCCCAATACAATAGTCCACCCTGCTGGTGATGAAGGCATGAACAAGTTTCTCCAAGTCTTGACTGGAAACAAAACATCTAATTCTTGCAATGTTTTTTAAATGATAGTATGCTGATTTAGTTACTGCTTTGACATGACTACTGAAACTAAGGTCTGTCTCCAGAATCACACCAAGATTCCTGACTTGATTTTTAGTTTTTTGACCCCTAGAGTCAAGGTATGCATTCACCTTGAACACTTCATCTTTGTTTCCAAATGCAATGACTTCAGTTTTTTCCTTGTTTAACTGAAGAAAGTTCTGGCACATCCAACTATTAATTTCATCAATGCATTGGCAGAGGGAGTCAATGGGGCTGTAGTCATTTGGAGATAAGGCTAGGTAAATCTGGGTATCATCAGCATAGCTGTGATAGGCAATTTGGTTCTTTCTCATTATTTGACTCAGTGGGAGCATATACAGGCTAAACAAGAGCGGTGCAAGAATTGACCCTTGTGGGACTCCGCATGTCATGGACGTCCACTTAGACTTTTGCTCTCCTATACTCACATAATAGCCTCTTCCTTCTAAGTATGACCTGAACCATTTGAGTAGCATCCCAGAAAGCCCGACCCAGTTTTCCAGTCTCTCTAGTAGTATGTTATGATCGACAGTGTCAAACGTAGCACTGAGATCTAGCAATACCAGCACTGATATTTTGCCAGAGTCACAATTTAAGCAAATATCATTCATTATCTTAATGAGTGCTGTCTCTGT
The DNA here is from genome assembly GCF_963082965.1 of Carassius carassius. NCBI lineage: Eukaryota > Metazoa > Chordata > Actinopteri > Cypriniformes > Cyprinidae > Carassius > Carassius carassius. Next base: position 22,033,244 of record NC_081800.1, read on the forward strand.
GCTGTGATGAGGTCGAAAACCAGATTGAAAATTGTCCAGGTATCCATTTGAGTTTAAGTATTTGTTCAGCTGATTCAAAACTACCTTTTCTATAATTTTGCCTATAAAAGGAAGATTAGATATTGGTCTAAAATTGCTCAAAATGGTGTTATCAAGATTGCTCTTTTTCAGGAGGGGCTTAACAACTGTAGTTTTTAAGGAGTTTGGAAATGTCCCAGAAAGAAGTGAGGCGTTCACCACTTCTAAAAGATCTGCTTCCAAGCAGTTAAGCACACTTTTGAAAAAAGATGTGGGAAGTGTGTCAAGATAGCAGGTTGACGATTTTAGGTGCTGCACTACGTCTTCCAGAATTTTTTTATCAATTGCTTCAAAAATAGACATAGTATCTTTTTGATATTGTGGCCTAATCTGTCTGACCTCTGCATTTCTTGAGGATGTGCCAATCGCCTTCCTGATATTGATGATCTTCTCAGAAAAGAGGGATGCAAACTCATTGCATTTGCTGTCTGAGAGCATTTCACTGGGAATCTGACTTGGGGGGTTTGTCAGTCTCTCAACAGTGGCAAAAAGAAAATCTAATATCTAATAGAAAATCATTTCACCTTGGATGCAAAGGTGACCAAAATCAACAGCAATGCCACAGCATTTGCTGATTCAGTAGTATTTCAATAAGTTATTCTATCTGGTGTAACATCTTCTTTGTAGTATTTTACTTCAGTTATTGGTCTCTTGAAATCATCAGAAGCTGTCAATTTTGCAGATAGCTACATGAAAAATCCTTGAGATAAATCTGGTATCCCATATCATTAAATTTAAAATCCATAATTGCACAATATTTATTCAAGAGCACATTAAGCATTTCAAACGTGCCATTCGTAAAGTCTAAGATGTTATTCCTCTGGCTGGATTGGCGGGTGAGAGTAGCCTATACACCCTATTTTCATATCACATGACGGAGAGTTTAAAAACACATAAATTTAAGTGAAGGCATGCTACATTTATCAGCCAGGCAGTTGGATATGTCCACAAGCCCGCTTAGACATTTCTATTTTCGATTCGCCTGTGCCATTAGTCACTGAATTTGGCCGTGCTCCGCCATTGAAAACGGGTGCCGTCGATCTGAGCCGGAGATGTTTACGGAGCACAAGCTGCAGCCTGTTGACATTTTAAGAGGATCGAGGCCATTCTTTCCCTTCCCCTTGATTTAGAACAAGACTCAAGTCCCTGTAGAGTCCGTTCTGCTGCGTTACGCACATGCGTTCGCACACAAACGGGCTCTTTTAGCCGCGCGCGTCCGTGCGTGTGAGAACATCTAGTCTGCACTCTTGCAGCAACCTGAAAAAGCCCATGGGTCATAGTTTCACACACTCCCGACATGTTTCGTTCTCATCTTTATGTCATATCGTATAAAGAAGTGTTTAAGGTTTGCATCTGACAAGCTATTTAAAATGAACCGAATGTGTATAATGAGTGTCATGAACTGAAATAATAGAGTCGGTGATTAAGATAGTGATGTAATTGGAGAGTGAGTCGCGGCCGTATTTCACTTTTGTTGCAGACACTCAATGTCACACAGCAGTGGTAGCAATTAAGCTTTATGAAGTTTTTCTTTCTCTTGTGGTCGTGTTTGGTCTTGTTCCACTCGAGTTTTCACGGCTTACTGCTTACAAAACAATTCGATTTTTGGCCATTATGGGTTTCAGAAATGAATCTTTGGGTAACCAAAGCAAGATTTTTGCACGCTTTAGCTCTAAGTGCTCAGCTTTCCTCCTCCCTCCTTCCATCTCTCTCTCTCTTTCTCTCATTTATATACTTTCTTTTTCCCTTCACCCTAGTGGATTCCCCATCTGCACCACAGCGCCCGTTAACAGACGCTCGCTTGACAGATTTACCGTTGCTGTCCCACCATTGGCTGCCAGTGTGACAGAGCTGATTTAATGCTCGCTTCTGATTGGTCCGTGAGCGACAGGCAAATTTATGGCCGTGCTGTGATTCGACGCTGGCTGTCTTTGATGTGAGTTACCGCTCTGTTGCTTATGGGACACAGAAACGGTGTCAGGTTTCAATCGTAAAACCCTCTCCCCAAGGGAAGGAGCAGGGAGTGCTCGACATTCCTGACGTCATGAGAATAAGAGGAGGAGGAGGAGAGACAGAGAGAGAGAGAGAGTAATTTGTAGCTGCGGTCATTTTCCCTCACACAGGCCTGCTGCAGTTTCTTTGTGGAATGTGTTCACATCCAACTCTCCAACTCCAAAATAATATCCTGTTTCGACACCCGACATTCAAAAAAACATCTCATGTGAGAGTCAAAAATGCGGACGATCTGAGAAGCCGATTCATCTCTATGGAAGTAAAATAATGACATATGTCTTTGAAACAAAAAAGCATGCTGAATGGCAAAATCTGAAAAAATAATGCATTGCATTAACAGTACTTGCATTTTAATACCATGTATTGCAGGGCTTGCATCTTTAGGTCCTGAAATTTAATATAGCTGTTCGTTTAAGCTGTGAATAATTCAATTCAAAATATTTCACACACCTTTTCAAAATAAAAAAATCAATAATTCATATTCACGTTCCAGAATTCACTTCCAAAATATAAAATCGGTTTAAAAATACGATGTATAATATTCAACAGGCAAATTTCGGTCCATTTTATTTCACTTAATTTGTGGAAGCGAATTTGGAAAGTGAAATAAAATGGACCGAAATTTGCCTGTCGAATATTATACATCGTATTTTTAAACCGATTTAATATGTTGGAAGTGAATTCTGGAACGTGAATATGAATTATTGATTTTTTTAATTAAGAAAATGTGTGTGAAATATTTTGAATTGAAATATTCACAGCTTAAATGAACAACTATATTAAATTTCAGGACCTAACAATGCAAGCCCTGGAAATTCAAGGCATTAAAATGCAAGTACTGTTAATGCAATGCATTATTTTTCAGTTAGTGCTATTCAGCATGCTTTTTTGTTTCAAAGACATAAGTCATTATTTTACTTCCATACATCTCAATCAACACACATCAGAAATATAATCAAGACTGCCATCGCCATATCCCATTACTGTTGGGTTGATGTTTGGTTACGATAAATTTGTGGATTGCCAATGATAACCACATGTATGCAATAATTCACATGGTTAAATCCTCACAATGTGACTTTTTTAACAAATTATGCACTTAGAGTCGCATTCTTAGTTTTCACCTTTTTTGCATCATTTAACTATGACAGTATAGTGCAACCTGATTTATACTGTACTTTTAAGATCTAACCTATATGATGCTATAGGGTGGTTGCCAGGGTGTTGCTATGTACTATGAATGTCATTACTGTCTTTATTTTGTGGAACACAAAATTATATTTTTTCAAAAATGTCTAATGAAAGTCAATGAGGACCAATGTTTTTGGACCCCACTGACTTTCATTGTTTGGACAGAAACAGTTGAAACATTATTCCAAATTGTTTCTTAAGTGTTCCACAGAATAAAGAAAGTCAGACAGGTGAGTCAGTGATGAAAGACTAATAATTTGTGAGTAAATTTGAATCACTTCAATAATTTCTTAACAGGTGATAGGTTGTTTTAGGTATAGTTATAGATGATTTTTCAACTGTTTATCTTTCACCAGGCAGAAATGGTCTGGGCCATTGAAAACATAAAATGACACCTCTCCTCAACATGCCACGTGATTTGAGGTAATGCCTTCCTATTGCTCAAACATTAGAACATGCCATTTGCAACACCGAAGTTCCATTGCTAGGGAATGCATGTATTGAAAAATGTATAGCTCGAATGCAGCATAGTTTGCTTTGGATAAACCACATGCAAAATTCAAAAATGTAAATGCTACACAATTTGCACAGTGAAGTACAATATGCAATAGTGTTGCTTGTTTTGGCAGACATATCTAACGCATTTATTATTTAGTGTTTTGCTATACTGTACTGAAACAATACTGCTGAAGAAGCAGTAAACACAGCTTGTGTGTTTAAATTGGCTTATGCACTGCAACATATTGTTTCCAGGAGGAAAGATTCCAGAGCACTGGCAATAAATGACCTCTCGACATGTTTCAACTTCCTTTACCTCTTCTGAAACAACATTCACAGTGATTCCCATTAAACTCCAGACAATTCACTCAAGTACACCGTAAAACGTGAACATGAGTGGTTTGACAGCTTAAAGGGATAGTTCACCCAAAAATGAACATTCACTCTCATGTTGTTCCAAACCTTTAAGGACGACTTTCTTCTGTGAAGCACTATATATATATATATACATATATACATATATACATATATATATATACATATACATATATACATATATATATATGTGTGTGTGTGTTTTGGAAAATATTTTTTTTCTCGATTGGAAGGGTCAACAGTTCCAATTTTGTTTGGACCCAGTGTTCTTCAGAATATTTTATCCCTTTAAAATGCCATTTCTTTCTCATCTAACACTCAAGATGTAATAAGATGTGTAAGATGTCCTTTAAATTAGTTTTATTGCCGTTATTAACCTCATGCAACATACTTTCCATTTACATTCTATAGGAAATCCAGCCTTTTTTGTACTAAAGCTATAACTTAGTTATAATTCTATATAATGGTACGCAGTAAGTATATTTCTTCTGATATAATTGTTAAAAACCATGAGAAAGGATCGGGTGTCAGTTTCCTAAAGACAAATGGCAGCATGCAATTAGTTCACTGTCACATAAATCTTCACTCGATCCCTTTATCTGCGTGCGTGTCTAATCTATGTGTGTATTTGTGCGAGGGTGTGTCTTGCCCGCGAACTCTTACTCCTTTGAAAGATGAGAATGCATTGTGCTATGCCTTAAAATTTCCTTGAAATTATCTAAAGCAGCTTTCCAGCCATTTATTTCCCCATACACCATTATTCCTCTCAGATATTCAAGTCGCATAACCATGCGGCTTTAGTCTTAAGAGATCATAAGGATGTCTGCTCATATTAGAAATGGTTTTTAACCATATTCCCCTCCTGCTGCCCCTGAGATTAGTGAGGATGTATATGACTCATATCTCTTCAAAGCACTTGAAACTGTCTGGTATAAATCAATGTATCATAAAGCTGATCAATAGCAGCGTACTGCCAAAGTCACTTTGGCCTACTGTCTGTCTGTACTCTCATCTCCCTAAACGCTTCCCCTTGACCATCTATCCCCTTTATCTGTGCATCAGTCGAGCGGCTAATGCTGAGGAGATCAGCAGCAGTGTGCGTGAACCCCCTGTAACAGCTGTGACCCGTGAAAATCTCTAAGGGTAAATAACAAGGCCGGTGCCGTCTTTCAAAAGCTCAAGGATTCATAAGACGTGCACCTCCACCTCACCTCTTGCCTCACCTTGTCTGTTCAGGTGGAAAATTGCATTGGGATGAAATGAAGGTGCACAGAGGCCTTCCCATGCTCGCGTGTAATTGCATAACATCTAAAGAGACGCATTAGGGCTTTTTAACGTGCATGCCAGCATGCCAGTCACAGTGTGAACTCTGCTGGAGGCATATTGCATACCTGCGCACTATGTGTTATGCTTCTCTCTGAACAAACAGTACTCATAAACATCTCAGTGGCGGAAACAATGACACAAGCTGTTTATGGAAGGTCAGGGAGGTGTGAATGTTCATATCTTTATTAGTTTAATCAATTTCTCCATAGAGTTCATAAACAAATCACAACTTGGAGCAGAAAACACGCCTCTGCAACAAAATAAAAAGTGAATAAGCAGTGAAAAGGGAAAAAGTTTAATATGACTTAATCCAAATGAAAATGGCAAAGGTGCAGTCTTGTCTTATTCAGTATCAAAGCAAAACTGTTAACGCTCATAAAGACACTTATACTGGTGATAAGTTAGAGATTTCCCATTAAGCATAACTTCACGCAGGGAAAAGGTAGCAGTCATAGAAATATCATGTTTACGGTGGGGCTGCATGGTTACGCTTTTACGTTTTAGCAGTAGGCTTGTGCTTTAGACTCTTGGCTAGTGATATTTTTAAATATTTCTGAAAATCTCAGATGCTTGCCAAGGCTGCATTTATTTGAAATACAGTAAAAATAGTGATATTGTTAAAAATCTATTACAATTTAAAATAACCGATTTCTGTTGAGATATATAAAAAAAAAATCATGGCAAAGCTGCATTTCAGCAGCCATTCGCCCGCTACTAAAAGCAGAAATCACACCATGTGCAAACATGAGAATGTCAATAGGGATAATGTTTAATTTCATTTAATACCCATGAAAATATAACTTTTTCAGACTTTTCTGCAAATTTTATTTATTCAATATCAAAGCAGGTTCCTTAAGACACTTGATCTACTGCAAAAGAAAATGACGATAAAATAAAGAATTCCCACTAAGTACAACAAAAACAGCCATCAAAGATATATCATGTTTAGAAAGGTCAGTTACATATTAATATGGTATCCCCCCCCCCCAAAATTTATATATATATATATATATATATATATATATATATATATATATATATATATACACTGTATATAGCACTATTAGCTGTAGTCTTGTGGTTAAGGATTTTGAATGGTGATATAAATTATGTAAAAAAATTGTTTTTTAAATAAAACAGATTATTGGTGTATGTTTTGCTAGAAAGTACAACATTTCATGTTTAGTTCAATGTTACTTGAACTTTCTAATTATTTGTGAAATTTACTAGCAATTTCTGAGTTTTTACACCAAATCAGCATAGGCACTGTAGTTGAAGTTAAGTTCTCACATAGCATGTATTGAGGCCCGGGGAAGTTTCCTGTGGCCTAAACTATATCCTCTACAGACTCTTGACTCAAAAAAGAGCCAGCACTGTGTGAGTCGGACTTGTGTGCTTCTACAGGGCGGCCAGAAGCAGGGATTGTGGGTCCCAACAAGTGCAGATTGATGGGGTAGCGCGGGGCCAGTGTATGTTAATGTATCTGTCGAGGCGAAATGTGCTTTAGCGTTAGAGTGATTTTAATGCTCTCGGCAGGATGCCGAGGCATTCGTCCTGTCATCAGGAATGTGGATGACTCTCGAGTCAGATAAATCTTGACAATGAGGAGCTGGTCAACTGAGCCAGTCCCGGCACTTTGGGTTTCCCTCATAAAACAGAGTTTAAGGGTTTGACAAAGAAATCTTCAGACAGAGCAATGGCAAGAGGAAATAAATATGCCGCTTTGCAACTGCTTTTTTGCTGTTGTTTTAAAAACATATGATGATTAAGCCTTTTTCAAAATAAGTCTTGCATTTATTTTCACAATCAATGACTAATTTAATTAGTAACAATCATGTGTATCATGAAATACACACAGACTACTGTTCAAAAGTTTGTAGACAGTTATAATTTGTTATATTTTTGCAAATAATTTTGCATTTATTTGATCAAAAACAAAATACAATTATTATATTACAATACAAATCTCTAATATCTAAAATATTATTACAGTAAAAAGAAATATCATTACAAGTTAAACGAACCATTTTTTATTTCATATATTTTAAAATGTAATTTATATTTCTTTGATGCAAAGCATCGTCACTATTCAGTTCTTCACATGATCCTTCAGAAATCATTCTAATATGCTGATTTTCTGCTCAAGAAACATTTCTTATTATCATCTCTGTTGAAAACAGCTAATATTTTTGTGGAAATGAAATTTGTGGATACAGTTAATCTTTGATTAATAGAATGTTTAAAAGAACAGCACTTATTTACATTTAAAATAATTAAATATTAAAATACATTTAAAAAAAAATCTAAATATTTTGTTACATTATAAATGTCCTTGTATACATAAATCACACTGACCACAAACATTTGAATGGACGTGTACACAGATAACAGACCTCAAATTTGTGCTCTGCATTTAACCCATCCAAGTGCACACACACACACACACACACACACAGCCAGACTGTAAACATATTTTTTTTATATATAAAATAGCAAACTGTGGTGTAAACTGGCTATATCCTATCTAGTGCTAAATGTCGCCCCTCATGGTAGCTTTTGATGACATCCTGATGTTGATACAGCAGAAAACACAGGAGATGCTGTATCTGTGATTCCTTTCTCTTCATTAAACCCAACAGCAGTCAGATAATACCACAAGGGTGTCATTTATCATTTCTCAACTTCCTGTGTTCTCTGTGTGAGGGCTGAAAAAGTGCTGAAAGCATACTAATTGTGCTGTTACACATAAAAGGGACATTTTCACATAAATGTGCATTCACAACTATTTGGACAGAAAAGTAGGTCAAAGGACATGTTGCGAATTCCCCGGTCTGCCATCAGCAGTTGGAGACAGTCATTCTCTTTGAGAACACATGGCCAAAAAAATAAAATAAAATAAATAAAAATAAGTTAATTAATCTTCATCAGCTCCTAGGAAGGCTGTGTTTGGTTCTTACTTGCTTGTTATCTTCCATAAACAAAATGTAAAAAAAAATACTAAAAGTCAGCAAAATGTATAAAAGCTGTAATTTCTGTGACATATGTAGCACTTTGTAGTAATTATTTGACACATTTATTTGTCCCATTTCCTTTGCCATGAGGGCCATGATTGTGAGTCAAAAATTATTTGACTTGTAAATAAATAATACTTTTAATAATTAAAGCATTATATTGATTCAAAGTGGCATTAAAATATCACAAAAGATTTCTATTTCACACAAATGCTGTTTCCTTAAACTATCAATTCATCAAAGAATCCTGAAACAAGTATCACCATTTCAACAGAAATATTAAGCAAAGCAGCACAACTGTTTTCAACATTGAAAAAGAAATATTTCTTAAGCTGCAAATCAGCCTAGTATGATTTCTGAAGGATCATTTGACACTGAAGACTGGAGAAATTAAGCTGAAAATTCAGCTAATAAATAATAAATAAATTTTTAAATATATTAAAATAGGAAACATATATTTTAAATTGTAATAATATTTCACAATATTACGGATTTTAGTGTATTTCTGATCAAATAACTGCAGTCTTGGTGAGGCTTCTTTTAAAAACATTAAAGGTCCCATTTTCCGTGTTTTTATTGTTTTTCGAAGCTTTGATTGTGTTTACAGTGTGCAATATAACATGTGTTCATGTTTCGCGTGTAAAAAAAAACACAGTATTTTTCACACAATTCACCTATCTGTATATCGCTGTTTTCACTGTCATAAAAACGGGCTGATGACTTCCTTGTTCTATGAAGTCCCTCCTTCAGAAATACGTAACGAGTTCTGATTGTGCCAGCGGTTCCTGTGTTGTGATTCGACAGCAGCTGAGCGCAGGTGGCCCTCCTGGAAACAAGATTGGGCTAGTTTTGAGAAGCAAGTGGGCAGGATTTGTTTTGAAAACCTGCCAATCCTGACCTGAACCATAGACAGTAAAAGAACGAGATGCGCATGAAAATCGCATTCGATTTTTTTTGCACAGCCCTAACATCTAGTTAACAAAGCTTCATTACTGCAGGAACTAGAGGGATGTAGTCCAAACTGGTCGCTTTTTGTAGGCGAATTCTGTTAAATTAAATATCTCGCTTGGCATTGAACTTTGAGCTTTAGAATTTTACAGATATTATTTATACTCTAACAACAACATTACACACTAACTAAAGTTTAAAACAAGGGATCATGAAGAACGGGGCCTTTAAAAATCTTTATAAGAACCATGATTGTGAGTGTTGAACATGATTAAATAAATATAGACTATAACCAATTTAAACCAAATATTCAAGACTGGAGGGAAACAAAAATTAATTATGGTTCACTGAAAAACCCACATTGATCCTCCACTAATCTAGTATCAGAAAAGCCTCTAAATGTCAATCGCATATACGGCCATGCACTTATCACAGCCTCAAATCCTCAACCATCTCAATCATAACACTTTAAGATCACTTTAATACAGTGTAAACCTACAGCCCATATGTCTAACCAGCACACGGCACTGAAACAAGTCCCAAGACTTTAATTTAACAATTCCATCATTTTGGGGCAACTGTATATTAATTTGTAGCCCATGTATGCAGCTGTATCAGAGAAGACTGAAATTTAATGAAGACGGCTGCCTGGCTGACGGGCACTGCACAGTGCACACCTCTGCTTGGTTAAATATCCTCATTAATTAACACATAAAGGTACGCTATCAGGCAGAATGACAGATGGCTGCAGCAGCGTATAAGAGAAGGCTGATTTATCTATGAATTAAACATCAAATACTGCTGTACAGGCAATTTGACGTGAATTAACCCCTACATTAAAGGTTTTGGGAAGACCGAAGAGCACCCAAATCAAACCTAAAAGGAATTGAGCATGCCATTCATCTTGAATCGAAACAGGTTTTGGGAAGTGTTGCATGTGAAATAAGGCCATTCAGACTTAAGTAATGCTGTATCACCATACTAGTATACAAATGTGTGCATGTGCAACATTTGTTTGCTAAGAAGCCATTTTAGGACCTTCAACAACATTTTAAGGGTCTCCAATTGTAAGAACGTAGTACAGCCATGTCTAAGAATCTCTTCTCGTCCGCCTTGGCTTTAAGAGCGAGTGTTTTAAGTGCTCTCAGCCCACGGGCGTTATAAATCAGGATCAGCAGTCAGGACAGAGAGAGGAGGGCTGTGGCCTCTCTGAAGCAACACAAAACCAGACTCTTTGTCTAACTCTGTCTCCCTTGCTGGCAATGCGGTTTGAGCTGCCTTGAACATTTCACTTTCATTTCCATTACATTTCAGCTGGAAATATCAGTTCGTTCAACACTTTTTTTCCCCAATACATACAAGGCATAACCATTATTCTTAATATTTTCACATTGCAGTGAAGTTGCTTCTATTGCGGGTTAAAATTAAGCTGAACTTAAGTACATTATAGACATATTTTATAGAGTTATTAAGTGTCTGAAGTCAAAGTAGAGCTAAAAAATAAATATAACTTCACTAAATCGTGAAAAAATATATATTTACATGTCAAAGAACACAGCGCCCTCTACTGGATCATATGGAAACAACTGTGTAGTTTATACAGCATGTAGAGCATGTACTGTATGTACATGTAAGCACATATATGCTAGTAATGTAAGTAGTAAATGATGACAGCTAAAGTAAAACCCCCAAACAACTTTGCTAAATAATTTTCAAGGGCTTTTAAAGGCAAAATCTGTTTTAAATGCTTCAGCACACCTGTTGAAAGTTGGTGGATTACGCCTCCTGCTGGTAAGAATGTACACTAAACGTTCAAAATTTTGTCAAAAGGCCAATTTATTTATTTTTGTTAAAGAATAAATAGAATTTTATAATATATATTTAAATAGAATTTTTTTATACATTATTTCAAGATTGGATTTCAAATTATAGTAACAACATTTATCGTTTTTATTTTTTTATCAAACAAATCTTACCGAACCCATACATTTAAACTGTAGTCAGTGTATTTCTTACAAAGAACAGTTTATATATAATGCATCTGGAAAAAGCTTTTATCCAAAGCGACTTGCAGTGCATTCAATGTATACATTTTATCAGTTTACTCTCTGGGAATCAAACTTCTAACTTTAAAAAAAATCTAAATTCAAAGACAGCCAGCAGTCATATTGACTCTCTTTTTGCTGATGAAGAGATGCTATGCCAGTTCATAAAAAAATAACACAGCAAATAAATAGAAATAAGCTTGTAAGAGTACAGTAAAAAAAAAAGAAGCCACGTTTTTTTTAGAAAAGAAAATTTATTGTCAGCTCGAGGTCCTAGGACTCACTAAACAGTGTCTAACAGGACAGAATAAAGTTGACCTGTAGTTCATGTTTGAGAACGATAAAAAAAAAAAGTTTTAATGTTTTAAACAATCACAACACAAGTCCTTTTACTGTATATGCATAACAGAAAGAACATGCAAATTTACACGTAAAAAATACAGTGAATCTGCTACGTCTGACAGTGGCAGCAGTTTAATCCTACTACGGTTTCTTTTTAAATTATTTAAAATGCTGAAGAAATATATTAACTCAAGCTTGAGTGCGGCAGAACTCCGTGTTCAAGGGCCACCTGAGGTCTACGCGATAAGATACATAAGACCTCCGCGAAAAAACGGGTGGTTTTATATAACATCTGTCTTTCTATTAACTGTACAACCTGTTAAAAGGTTTTCTTTGTTATTCTTGGCTTGGTTTTGTCAATTCAGTGACTTCAGAAGAGGAAGTGAAATGCTAGCAGACTTACTGCATGAATCACATCATACTGCGATGAAATTTGTCATACTCAAATACTCGACGAAAAGTCAGTGTTCATGTTGACCGAAAGGCCAACTTCAAAAGCTTGACACCATAATGTAGCGCACCAAGAAACGAGCTCTCCTGTGGGTATAGGATGGATGATGTTCCAGATGTTTCTGCTAAAACCATAAAAGCCTATGTAAAACTGTCAATGGCCATGAGCTGTTATCACCGTATTAAAAAGAATAGTTGACCCCAAAATGGAAATCTGCTGAAAATGTATACATCTTCAAGACATCCAAGACAGAGATGTGTTTGTTTCTTCATCAGAGAACAATTTCTCTTTGGAGAAATTCATTACATCACTTACTCATCAATGGATCCATTGCAGTGAATGGGTGCCGTCAGACTCCGAGTCCAAACAGCTGATAAAAAAACATCACAATAATCCACAAGCAATGCATACCACTCCAGTTCACCAATTAATGTCTTGTGAACTGAAAAGCTGTGTGTTTGTAAGAAACAAATGAATGAAGGCATTTTTAACTTTAAGATGTCGCTTTTAACCAAAATAGCTCATAATCCATAACATCGCTTCCTCCAGCCAAAAAAAAAATATATATATTTCCTGTTGTCCTCTCACATCAAACACCACCAACATATTTGTTTAAAACTGTTTTGGACTGTTTTCAACTTATACATGGTGATCTGTGCATATTTCTTTCCTGATTCAGATGAGACAACTTTTTGACTTGAGAAAGCAATAAAACAGATAAATTAGTATTTTAGCCGGAGGCAATGGTTTGGGGGCCAAAGAGTCTTAAAAATGGACTGGACTAAAGATGATGGACTAGAGTGGTGAGGATTATTGTAATGTTTGTATCAGCTGTTTGGACACTCATTCTGACGGATCCATTGGTGAGCAAGAGATGGAATGCTACATTTCCTCAAATCTGGAAACAGAACAGGAAATGATTTATTAATGTGCACAGTGAAAAAATGTATACTATCAGAATGTGTCTGTTGTCACTATAGCTGACCTCTCCGTAAATTCAGTGAAATGTTGTTGGCTTATGCAGCGAATTTGTGTGACCAACTTAAAAAGAAGCTAAATCTGCATGGGCTTGTGCAGATTCCTATTGAAATGACTGGATTTTACTTGCAAAATTAAATGTGAGCGCAACGTAACACTGAGAATCTCAACAATCTACAGTCCTGCATGGGATCTACAAAAGGAAGCATTTCTAAACTACCAGAAATCATTATTGCCTGTATTGAATGCACAACTAACCAGCCTGCTGATCACAGTACCATCTAAAATACAAAATATGCTATTTCCCAGAGTCTAAGCAATATAAAAGAGTCCACTGGGGTTGAGCTGGATGGATCAGAGCTGGACACGTTGGAGTCTTTAAACAGTTTACAGGCTCAGATCCCAGGTTAGGTCATGTTGGCGTTTCCTGGGAAGTGGTTTGTACGCGATCGGAAGGCTGTCACGCCGCCAGCCTGCTGTTGTTTGTCTGCAGTGGGCTCCAGGACGCCGAGTGCTGAGAGGGTTCCTGAGAATATGACCGTCCCTCACAGCACGGCTGGTTCTCCTCTTTAGGGATGCCCACGGCACACAAACGTCGATGCCGTAGTAACCGGTCGGTTCTGGAAAAGTTCTGTGTGATGGAAGTGGTTCAGAGTTAGCCTCTTTTTTTTACATGAAATTGTTCTTTTGGACATGCTTTTAATGAACTGATTGACTGATTCTCAGTCTCTAAAGAGTTTCCCAAAAGCACCAGCATGCCACTGAAAGTGTTCTTTTCTTGTGACTAATGTTTTATCATTATACTTCTGTAATCACTGTTTTCAAGTATATACATTACATTGTGTATGTATGTATAAAAATACACCACAGTTCAAAAGTTACAAAAGTAATATTTGTTTATGGTGATGTTCAAGGTAGCAAATATTTGATCAGAAATAAAGTAAAACAGTATTACTGTGAAATATTACTATGTAATTTATTCCTGTGATACAAAGCTGTATTTTCAGCAACATTACTCCAGTGTTCAGAGTCACATGGTCCTTCAGAAATTATTTTGATATGCAGTTTTGGCACTCAAGAAACATCTTATAATTATCAATGTTTAAAAAAACAGCCTTTTTCTCAGGACTCTTATATGAATAGAAATTAGAACATTTATTTGAAACAGATTTTTTTCCATAATGTTATTGTCAGTTTTGATCAAATCAATGCATCCTGGTTGAATAAAAGTATTAAATTTGTTAAAAAAAGAAAATATATATATTATTGACCTCAAACTTTTAAATGGTAGCATAAACATCCAGTTTGCAGACCATAACAGACTCAGATCATGATTTTTGCAAGCTGAAATGTCCTACTAGCTTGAAATCAACATTGTGTCAAGTTTATTACATAATGAAGGCATATGCATTAAGATTTTGTTAAAAATCAGCGGTCACAATAAAAGCAGTCATAAGATAAAAGGCAAAATCAACATGAATGCAAAACTCACTGTATTTTCTTTCTTAATACACATTTCTAGTCTTATTGAATGAATGAATGTGTGAATTGCTTTCAATGAACTGAACTGAATTATTGAGCACTATTGATTAGTTATCAGTGTTTATTAATCATTTAAAATAAAAAACTGTCTAAATGTAATATCGTGCTTTAACTCTTTTTTGTTTAGCTAGCTATCTTTTTTTTTATCAAAACTGCTTTAACTGCTTCTTGCAATTCTTGCAAAATGACCATTTTAATGATCAAATTTATACACAATCAAGCTTTTGCTCCTTAAATATCCTGTTTCACTTCAAAATATGTCATAAATCTGACCATAAAAAGCCCCCATTTGTTGCCAGACACTATAAATTGCAGTTCTACTATCTTAAAGACATACATTTATGCACGTAATAGGCAAACAGCAAGCTCCCTGTGAATACAAAAGCCTGTGTTTGTTATGTCTCACCTGTTGGCAGCGGTCACACTGATAAGGCTTCTCACCGCTGTGAACACGCTTATGTCTGTCCAGGTGGTAGCGTTGAATAAACCTCATGTCACACATATCACACCCGAATGGCTTTTCCCCTAAATCAACACACACACACACACACACAGATGTACACACAATTACTTCATGCATCTCTTTGTATGAAACGTAAGATGGTGTGAGAGCAGAAAGACTCATGGCGCACCCGTATGGGTGAGAATGTGCCGTTTGAGGTGGTAGCTACTGCGGAAAGCACTGTAGCAGTGTTCACATATGAAGTTCTTCTGCACTTGAGAGCTGAGTGAGTTATCGTCATTAACATCAGGAATCTCCACCTTCACATCACAAACAGAAGAAAAGAGGATTGGGTCAGAATACGAGCTGAAGTGTGTAAATGTGATAAACAGGCAGACTCTGCAGATACTGCATACAGACTGAACACATGCCTGGGGTTTTTCTCTCATTTTGGTGGGAAGTCCAGACTTCCTGTTCTTCTTCTTTGGCTGCACGTTCTGGCTGACTTGAATGTCTTTTTCATCCAAGAGCCTGGATGAGTGAAACTCTCCATCCTTGCGGATGAGCTGTTCAAAAACAGTATATAAGTCAACGGTTTGAAAGCAAATTATTTCGTAATATATGAAGTTAACAAATGTAAATGTTTGATTTAAATCTGTGCAGAGTTATATATAAAAATATATATCAAGCCTGTAGAATTAAACATACACTACTTTTCAAAAGTTTGGAATCGGAAAGATAAAAAAAAATGTTTATTGATAGTCTTTTATGTATTCCAAGGTTGAATTCATTTGATCAAAAATACAGTCAAACTATAATATTGTGAAATATTATTATGATGTAAAATAACCGTTTTCTATTTTAATTTATTTTAAAATAAAATTTATTTTAAACACTTCTTATTAATACCAGTGTTGGAAATATTGCTTAATATATTTGTGGAAACAGTGTTTATTTTTTTTTAGGATTCTTTGATGAATTGAAAGTTCTAATAAAAGAATAAAGAAATCTTTTGTAACCTTATAAATGTCTTTATTGTCAACTGATATATTTAATGAATCCTTGATGAATAGAAGTATTAAGTAGTATTCTTTCTGTCAAAAATTCTTACTGATCCCAACCTTTTGAACAGTAGTTCAATACATTTGTGCACTTGGTAGTTTTTATCCAAATAAAGCAATTCACATTGCATTCAAGTCACATATTTTATCATTTCATGCTTTCCCTGGGAATTGAACCCATGACCTTAGCATTGGCTACAGGACTCTATGGAAGACTTTCAAAATTTAAATGAATAGTTCACCCCAAATATTCATTCCAAACCAATATGTCTTTCTTTCCCAACACAAATCATGTCTTTGTCTCTTACCAATGGTGGGCAGCTGACTCCTGAGGGAAGCACCATGAGGCCGTGTTGGCTGTGTGTGTTCTGGTTGTGGCTGTGGCTGTGATTGTTTTCTCTCTGTCCCTGGCCCAGATGAGAGCCCATCTTCTTATGGCTGGGCATGGAGCTGGCCTGCATAAGTGCCATGCTGGACAGCACTGCTTCACAGCCAAGCAACCCAGCCTGTGAGAAATACAACCACAAGCATACACATCTGTTCAAAAAGGCACTCATCTAATGAGTTGGAAATTTATCTTGAAATTTGACAAATGTGACCCAGTTAACTCTTCACAGTCACGATGTGTCAGATTAATTCAGAGACCAAACTTATGCAAATATGTCAAGAGCATGCTCAGGTCATTTTACAATAATAATAATGTCACCTTAATGATCCTAAAAATACATAATTTATGCAAAAATAAAATCTCTTTTTAACATTAAGATTATTGCATTATGATATTTTTATAACAATTATGCACATTTTCCCCACAATTCACAGTACCGTATTATTCACAAAGGTCGTTCTCATTACTGCAAAATAGTCTATTGTCAATGTACTGCAGTAAAATTATCATATAAGGATATATATTTTTAATACTACAACTATGTGAAACGTGCTTAAATGTCATGAAAAATTTTTTAGGGCCATTTAGGCATTAGGCATTTTTAATCACGCAAAATATAGTTTGGAGTATAAATATAATCCAGACACATTCTTGACAGCTTTTGTAAGATCCAGCTCATTACTTGTAAACAATCTCTACATTTTGTGTCAAGTCATGCTGTGGAAGTAAATTACAAAGAGTTTAATACACAAAAACGGGAAGCAAAACAAAAAAATGAAGGCATTCTTTTTCAAACAAATGTGGACAAATTCAGAAAATGCAAATGAAGAAGAGAAAAAAAAACACACTGACCCATTTCATGTGATCTCTCACTGAGCTGTTGGAAACGTGTGACATCGCAGTGGTGAGAGTGTATGTGTGTGTGAGAGTGTATGTATGTGTGTGTGTTGGGGTACAGAGGGCTTCGCTTGGGGCAGGGAGAGTGTTTAGAGACCACACAAGCCCCAACCATCAGGGGCCCAAGCCTGGAAACAGAAGGGAGTGGGGGTATAAAGCCAGGGTAATATCCATCTCTGTCTATGATGTTGCCACACATCTACCCCACCACTAACAGAAGCTGTCAACCATGGACAAATCCCAGCTTTTATTTGCTTGAATCAGACATTTTCCATGTCTGCATTGCCAAGCCTTTGTTTATGTAGGCTTATGGGGCTGTGTTTTTAAGCCATAAGAATTTGGCTTCAGACTGGTGTCAAGAGTCCCTAAATGATATCTGGAAACAAACCAGGTCAAAACTGAAACTGAGTGGAGTGGATTATCATTGGTTCTGTCAAACTGAAATGGTAGGAATACATCCAAGCATTTATGCCCTGTTGATTTTGGATTTGGTCGGTCAGATTCTGGGACTCACTGCAATAAAAACAGATTTATTTCAACCACCCTCTTACCTTCCATCACTTATTCCTGTGCATAAGTCCGACTAACTCACCATCAAAGATCCAGATAAACACAACTATAAATCATGAATGAATAAAATAAGGGCACGGAAGCCACTGGACAATGAAAGCAATTGCACTGCTACAAAATGAACATAGCATGCTTGCAATGACATTTAGATCCAGGTGAGTTGGTGAATAATGCATGTTGAGTTTTCCATTTTTTTGGCAAGTGAGGGGATTTGGCAACCGACAGGGTCCTGAAGGTTAAATTAATTCCAGGGGATAAAAAATTAAATCACATCATTCTTATCACATGGCAAACAGATAGCAGTCTGAAGCAAACCAAGCCAAAGAAAACAAACTTCACAAGAAAAACTCTATTGCATGTAATACACTCGTTTATATCCAATTTAGCCTGTCATTTTAGGCAATATGTGCTTATTAGAAACTATGATATATGTATGCCAATTAAAGAAAGTATTAACCCGCTCAGACCAACTGACTGTTACATTGGACATCACTTGTATGTTGTTGTTTTTTACGGCACAAAATATGACATAATTACACAGATTCATATAACAGTCAATATTATATGCAACATGAATCGAAAGGTTGCAGGTCTGAACCACAAAGAGCTTTTAATAATCTTCAATGTGTTTACAAACATACATGTTTAGCTTTACTTGCTCCCAAGAGTTAAATTCATAATAAACATTAATTTAAATGTAACTACTATTAAAATTTAATACGCATACATTTCACAAAAAAACACGTGATTTAAAAACAACTTGAAAGTACAATAATGTAACATTAGCATTATTAAAATACATTTTATAAATTGTTCACAACCAATGTCCGTTGCAATGAAATAACTTAACTATATATATATGTCCGAATAATATGCTATGATATATAATAATATATGGCTAAAACATATATGAAGATATAATATATAAAATAAAATCAATATAGCCTATAGTCGTATTATTTGTGTCTGGAACAGAATTCAGGTCTGAACGGGTTGAAAGTAACAAAGTGCACGAATTCAGATATTTGTAATGTCAGTATCGGAGTCGAATTGATTTGTGTTCAGTCTGAAGTGTAAACACATTACTGAAGTAAACTCCTCATTCATCCTGCAGCACAACAGGGCGTGAGTTCACGGTCTGTTTAACTTCACATTTAAATCCTTTTGATACATTCAAGCATTTTTAAATACATTCAGGCGGTGCGGATTTGTTTTACCTTACTCTTCTCGGTTTACAGTAGACCAGTGTTTTCTTGTCGGACAATTTTTACAGTTTACAAACACAGGAAACGTTACCGGAAGTGCTCTCAGGGGAGAGCGCATAGAATGTCACGTGATCACCGCACTGGCAACAAATTACAGGCAGCTTCCGGTGTAAATACAGTCCACGAGTTTTATGAGTGATTTTTTTTAATTAATATGTAAAATGATGAGATGCTTGCGAATTATAATATATATATATATATATTTGGAAACGAGAAAATATACTTTATATCCTTTAATACATAACGGTTTTTGTGACAAATATGGACGTTTTCATTTACACATTTCAAAACACAAAGTAAAACACAATGACAAAAAAAAAAAAAAAATCAAGCATTCAGCTTTTCAGAAACGTTCAGCCTATCACATATTGACCTATATTTTTGGTAAGAAAAATAACATTGTAAAGACAACATGGTGAACAAAAGGTCACAATCAAGTCATTATCATCATCAACTAATTTATTAAATAGCTATCCTTATTAAATTATGGACACCCAAAAAAAAAAAAAAAAAGTAATTTACTAAAATAAAAATCTTTTGCATGTTTAAAGGAAACCTTTTTTTCACACATTAATTCAGATATCACTGAAAGAAGTGTCATAAAAATCATACTTGTTTCTGTTGCAGCCCTAGGCTCTAAAAAGAAAAGAAAGAAAAGGAGTGAGAGAGAGAGAGAGAGAAAGGAACAGCCACACTTTAGCCAATCAGAAACGCTTTCTGCCTGTGAATCATTTTGCACATTCAGTTTTGCTGACTGTGCTGATACAATTTCACAGTGCTTCTCAATCCTGGTCCTGGAGGTCCCAGCAGTACACATTTTGGATGTCGCCCCTTATTTAATACAGATGATTAGTAAATTAGTAAAAGCCCTAAGATCTAAAATGGTTTTCCCAAATGAATTCAATACCCACGTGGGCCAGAATCTATGAGATTCATTCACTTTATGACCTCTGTCCTCTGTAGATGCACAGTTTTTGCTGGCTTAGTCAGCCAAGTCAGCATTTTAGTAACCTTTAGCAAATCACAAATTAAAAATATCAAGATGAGAGGGGTTAATTTGACATTGTCTATTAATAAACCACTGATATTAATCTAACTACAGGTCCTTCCCTAGTTCTTCTATCTCATCAAGGAAGAAATCCATGTCCTTGGTGGTCAGCTGAGGAGAAACAACAACCATACGGAAGAAGTTGACATGTCCATCCATGGGCTGGTATCCCACCATCATTGTTCCACGCTTTATCATTCTCTCTTTGATGACTGGCGCCACCTGATGGCACATATTGAGCAGGACAATAATTCAGTGCTCGATAATTAAATTCTCTGCCATTTTATTTGTCCTTCTACATTAAATAATGCTGACCTTTGATAACCTTTCCTGGTAATCCGGACTGTTCTCCTTCCCTTTCAGACTGGGTGGAATGAACCAGAAGCAAACGTTCACAAAATGCCCCTATTAGAAAGCACAAACCATATATAAATATATAAACATGCATTATATTTACGTAAACATAAGTACACTACTTCAGGTTTGTATACAGTGCAACACTGTACCTTACAGACCAACTTGAAATTCTTCCTTTTCTCCATTTCTTCAACTAAATACCTGGTGCAAACATAAATAATAGATTATTAAAATACACAAACACACACACACATATATACATATATATACACACATACAGTAACATTCAAAAGTTTGGGATCAGCGAGTCTTAAAAAAATATTTTATTGTCACAAAAATAAATACCTTGCGAGGGCAAAGGCCTTATCCACTCGCTCTGAAAGCCCATGTGTTCCAATTGCTTTCCACATTAACCAGAGCTTCAAACAATCCACCTTGCGGCCACACTGGATGGATTTGTCTCCCGTGTCCAGACTTGTATCGTAGAACTTGTCTTGCTGGAATAAGTAGGTTGCGTTAGCACTGTGACAGTGCATTAGCAGATTCTACAGATTGAGATGAGGAAAATCAAATTAAGAACAGTCAAGTGCACTTGTGGACAAGTCAACGCAAGTCGTTCATTTGACTAATGAGCAAAACACTGCAGGGGTTAGAGGTAGAAGAAAAGACAGATGGATTGCTACATTCCATAAGCATTCATACCGTGGTGTCTCTTAACAAAATCACAGAGCACTGCAATCCTGCTAGAAGCATTTTGTGAGGGTTCCAGGTCACAGAGTTTGCTCTGAGTGTTAAAAAAAGAAACATAGTCAAAGGTGGGCTACTTCTCTACACAAAGCACATTCAATTCAGGGCTCATTCTAGCCCACAGTACACAGAGTTCAAACCTTTCTATTCCTGCAAGCAGATGTTTGTGATTTTTGGAAAACAGCACGCTTCCTCCCCAAGCGGCCTGTAAAGGAGAGAGATCCAGATTGTAACAATTAGGAACAAGCGAAATTCTGCAAACAACTGGATACACTGAAAGTGGGAGCCACATGCATATAGACATGTTGCACAATGAGGTTACATGAGGTAAACATGCCGCACTTACGTCAATGTGCATCCACATGCCGTTTCTTTCACTTATGTCAGCTATGTGGTTCAGAGGATCAAAGGCGCCCTGCACTGTGGTACCCGCTGTAGCATTAACGAAAAATGGCACAGCATCCTGAAGGAGAAACATTAGTCAAACACCATTAACTTTTGAAAAAAAAAAAAAAAAGGAAAAAAAATTGCTTTATCACCCTAATGTCTTTTCAAACCTCTATGACCTTTTATTTCCATATAACACAAAAGAAGTGTTGCATAATTTTCACGCTGCTCTTTTCCATACATGAAAGCAGATATACATATTGGGTTCTACCAAAAAAAAAAAGCAATCCTTTGTCTTTAGAACACTTTGTGGTCATTGTCTGCATTCTACAAAAGACTTCTTTTTGTGTTCCATGGAAGAAAAAAATTAAAATGGATTTGCAATTAGATAAATCTTAACAGAATTTTAATTGATATTCTCACTTACACAAACCACTTTAAATTTACCATATTAGTTCATTATAAAAATAACATTCAAAAATTTGGGAGTTCAGGAAAGATGCCTTGATCTTAAGTGAAAATAGACAAAATAGTTTCCACAAAAATATTAAGCAGCACAGCTGTTTGATTTCTGAAGGATCATGTGACACTGAAGATTGGAGTAATGATGCTGAAAATTCAGATTTGCTTTACATTAATAAATTACATTTTATAATATATTAAAATAGAAAACGGTTCTTTTAAATTATAATATCATTTCATAATATTATTGTTTTTTTTTTTAAATCACCTTAGTGATAATTTAAATATTTACTTTTGATTTTGCTTGCACTATTTTTGCCTCCAGGTCCTCTGGTATCATGCTGCCACTGTAGAGGAACAAAGAAACATTTGAAACAAATTTAAAGTGAACCTGTATATTGTTTTCCAAAATGTGTTAGAGATAAGGTACCTCTCATCCACTTGTACAATAAAAACATTATCTGTTCCAATACCAAGAAAAGCAGCAGCTTTTTTCATGGAGTAATGACTCTAAAAGAAAAAAAAGACATACAATTTGATGGTACAATTTCGATGATACTGCATTATATACCCTTTTTAAATCTAAGATTAGAAAAAGTAACTTCTGACTTTTTACCTGTTGTGATGTAAATATAGCCATGCGTGGTGTGGCCCACAAGCCTTGTGTCTTCACTTGAGGGAAGGCCCAGTACCGTGCGATGTTCATGGCGTACATGTTGGACACTGAACCCCCAGGACAAAATATCCCATCTCCTTCTGACCAGCCAACCAGAGAGCGAAGCTTACGGAGCACTTCCTCCTCCATCAGGACAAACACCGGAGCCACTTCATAGGTGTATCTGTAACAACTTCACACTGAGTATTTTGAGCATGACATGCATGTATTTGCATTAGTGTTATTTTAGTATTATCAATATACTATTATAATAGTTAGGAAAAATTTAAATCACATCACATGCATTTCATCTCTTGTTCACCAATGGGATCATCTGCAGTGAATGGTTGCCGTCAGAATGCAAACAGCTGATAAAAACATCACAATAATCCACAAGTAATCTACACAACTCCAGTGCATCAATTAACATACCGCAAAGTGAAAAACTGCTTGTTTGTAAGAAAACAATCCATCGTAATGACATTTTTAGCTGCTTCTGACAAAAACAGTCTATCCATAATATTGCTTTCTCCAATGAAAGAGTTGTCTCTGCACAGATCAAGCACAGGTCACATGTGTCTAAAACTGACATATGTTGGTGGATTTTGATGTGAGAGGTCAACAGGAGATTTACTTTTTCACTGGAAGAGGAGTTATGGCCTCTATTTTGGTCAGAAGCGATGGGTTGAAGTTAAAATATCTTGATGGATTTGTTTCTTAAAAACGCGCAACTTTTCACTTCACGAGATGTTAACTGATGGACTGAAGTAGTGTGGATTACTTGTGATGTTTTTATGAGCTGTTTGGACTCTCATTCTGATGGCACCCATTCACTGCAGATGATCCATTCGTGAGTAAGTAATGTAATGCTAAATGCTAAATTTCTTCAAATATTTTCCCACGAAGAAACAAATTCATCTACATCTTGGATGGCCTAAGGGTGAGTAAATTCTTTTACTTAAAAATTTCATTTTTTTGTGTGTGAACTATTCCTCTGAGATTTTGAATGAGTTTTTATCTTTATATTTTCTGCTTTAACAATTTTGTTGTGTGTTTTGGTTGTTTTATACATTTTATTAATTTCAAATTAATATAGCGCATGTCATTTTTCAAATAATATTAAAGAACAATCTCTGTTTTAGTTAATAATAACAATACGGTTTGCATTATCTAAAAAACTTCAGATCCTAATTTAATCAATCTCTAATCAAAACAGTTTTTAGATGAAAACAGTGCGTCTCCATGCTGTTATCAAACAGAGTCATCTGATAACTTCAAGTGCTCTTATAAGTTACTTATTACTATGACAACAGGGTTTAATGGGGCACTTCAGAAACAGTGTAACAGTTTACTCCAAATGTAACACTTATGAATCCTTCAGTTAACAAAATGCCATACAGACCATTTTACAACCCTCATCTGAGGATGTAGGATGGCACATCCACTGAAAACACATTGACATGAACACCTGAAAATGTATACATAATAGTGGATCCACACGTACTGGCTGGTGTTGAGGGTTTCGGTGAGTAGCCGTCCTGTCAATGCATGGTAGTCCACGCCGGCAAACAATTGATTGAAGAACCGAGGATGACCTGTGAATGAGAGAAGGCTCTGGACCAGGATGTAACCACATATTCAAGATTTAAGAGGAACAAATTTAATCATTTCAGAATAAAACACTGAAAAACCCATACAGGTCAACCACCAATATGAATAATTAGTTGGATGCGATCCCAACACATGCAACATACAGGTTTTAACGCTGTATCTTGCCACATCTTGGACCCTCTGCAGTAACTGCTCGTTAGATTCTCCATGTTCTCTGAGATCGAGGTCCAGAAGGGCTCTCAGCTGATCTGGATCTTTCCACTCACACACCTGTGATTGCAAAGACATGCAGCTGATCTCATAAGATACATGATAAGATCAAAAGACGCAGCTGTTAAATGAGATGATCAGTTCTTAAAAGACTTGACCTTCTCCTTCAAGTCAGTTCCTTTGTGAAGTATCTCCTCCATAATCACATTAAAAGCCTCCGTGAGGAACAGCTTGCCATCTGACTCGTACATGTCTGGTTCTTCCAGGTGGACGTGCCCATTAATATATTCTGTGAAATACATATAAAAGAACATCTATTACTAAATAAGCAAAAGCAATATATAAATATATATCAAAGTCATATCATAATAGCAATGTCATTTTCCCCTTTATGTGGTTTATGAAACATTGCAGCTGGTTCATGTAGACCAGATTAGACCAGCCTACTGATTACAACACTGGTTAACAGTAAAACAAAGATAGCACACATGATTAATTAAATTACATTCAAATTTCCATTTAATCTAAAAGACGTGGATGATTTATATAAATTTCCTTGTATTGTAGCTACATTGCATTATAATATAGCTATATAATTGATATGCTTTTACATTTACAAATCAATAGACCATAAAAACGCATCCGTCGCACTTTTGATGAACTCTAACTGGCGCGCCGCAACACAGCGCATACTACAGAATTCACAACCAATCAGAACTCAAGATACGATTTTATAATAAGCGTTATAAATTCCATGGCAACTATCAAGATACTTTATAAAGAAAACGTCATCAACGCCCCATTACTTTTTTTCTCAAGGCTCTGGAAATATGATCCCAAAGAGCAAAATGGCTGTCAGAAAATCTGGAAAATTTAGCTGAAATGTGCAACTTTTGGCTTTTGTTTAGAACAAGCTATATATATCTTTTTCTGTTTAAGTTCTTTATTTAGTAGCTATCAAACTGTGGTCGATGAAAGAGCGGAGATGCGTCACTTTTCAATTCCTGCAACCTATGCAATAGTTTTTATACAATGTATCTTTCACAGACCACTCGAAAAATGCAATCCAAAGCTGCAATTTATGCCCGGTTTTAAATATGGTGAAACGTTTGCACGCGCACAGGTCTCGTACCGTTAGTAGGATATTACATCATCAGACAGAAATTCGCGATTTAGCAAAACTATTAAATCAGTGCATTTTAAGAGAAACTTCATGCGTGCATCCAAAACAATCAAACCTCTCACCTTCAGATGAACTCATCGTGCTGTTTAATATCCTTTCTGATCAGCACTAAGACTCTACTGTTTCTGATGTGTTAAAGATGCCTCGAGACCGTCAGTGGTTCATTGCAAGATCCAGCCTTCGTATACGTGGAAGCACACGCCCGAATCGTCATTCAAGTGACATCCTATAATTGGATTAGAGTTATATGGGTGTGCCAACGAAAAATCTATCTTTAACTTAAAAAAAAAAGCTTTCTGAAGACCCAGGTGATATGGGGCTATCAGATGCATGCAACTATCAAGTACATATCTGATTAACATAATTCCAGCATTTTAATTTCTTAAAAATGTTGAGAATATCTCCAGGTTTCTTACCTTCTGCAAAACCATTGGATGGTTTTATTTGCAGGGTCCTGCATCTTAGTTGATAAGTGTGCTAAAACTGTGACTCACACACAACCAACTAATAAGAATAATCAATGCAACAACTTACATGTTATACAATGACACACACATGTTCATTTAGGCAATGAAGGCTGCAAAACAGGGGTACAACATTCAACATCTTCCAGACTCTGCAGAGTTCTAAGTTCACATTAGACTTTTAGAGTTTGCTGATGAAAGAAACACATATCCTTCCACGTTTCCAGGTTGCTCAATGATCCCACACACACTCACTCACAAGAGGAATGGAATGTCACAGGGATAAAAAATATAAGAGTCTGGACCAATGTGGATCTGTTATCTTATAGAAACTTTCCTATGGGAAAAAAGGTGACTTGTGAATATTTGCATGTAAATTTTATTTTAAGGCATTTTGCTGGAAACAATGAAAGAGTCACATGGAAAAAAGGTATTGGAAATTACATTTTAAAATTATTTAGCAGTCTCATGATAATGTAATCTTGTATTTCACAATTTCATCTGGTTTCCAAATGTTTGGTATGAACAAAATAAATTCACCCTTATGTCACAGAGATTCTGATGAAGAGATTCAGCATCAAAAAAACTATGCTCTCCAGGAGCCAGATTTTTATTTCTTTAGCCTATAAATCAATACACATGATACAGCATATCTGACAAGTATCTAAATCCTACAATAAAACAAGTTATAAAGCAATACAATTTCATTAAAATCAAAATGACAGTATAGTGATTAATTTCTTTATTTATATAGATTTTTTTGTTTTTAAAAATAACCCATCACAGAAGCATGATAATTTTTTTTTACAAAACAGGAATAATAAAAAAATATAGAAAAGTTACAAAAAAGTACAAAAGCAGAGTAACATGAAATAGTCCAATTCACGAATTCACATCTATTTAATACAGTAAGGTTATGCATATTTGGCGTGCTGTCCGGGTGGAGGGCTCCGAGCTCGGGATGTGGCCCGAACCCAGAGTACTCCCCCCGGTTGTGGTAAAAGTAGATGGATCTATAAGTGAGGAGAAATGGGGTGGAGGAGAGATGCTGAAAACTGTCAATGAACAGAGGTAGGTTCTGCTGTTATTTATACCTTGTCAGGAGTTGATTACTGATTGATCTCCACTTGTGTTAATCAGGTTAATGAACTGGGACTGCTCCTCCCAAACTTTGTTAAAAAACATCATTTAATGTTAAGCGTGGGAACACGTCAGGTTGCAATAATCCCAAAGCAAAAGATTCCATGATATCTGGCAAGACTAGACCCTAGACACCGACTAGACACAGGCCTGTGCAATGGAATTGTACAAAGCTCCGCCTCCAATCCTATCACCTGCTTGGCATGCAAAACAAGGGTGAAACACCAGGGTGAAAATGCATCAGGGTGAAACAACGTGATACTTGCAGAGAGAGAGCGAAGTTTGCCGTTATGTTGCCACATAGCGGTCTCTATTATCACATACAACTTTTTAAACTTACGTCATAAACATGACTATTCCTTATCCGTTCATGGAATCGGTTAAAGTTTTAAGACTTTGATAAAAGCTTTCACATTCATTTACTTTAAAAGAGGAAAAGTATAATTCTGTAGAATGGAATGCTACCATTCCATTCTACAGGAATGGTACCGTTCAGGCTCACCTCAAACTTATATTTCAGAAAGCAAACACAAACTGAAATGCAATCTAAAAAGTAGGAATGGAACTTGATCTTACATGAAAATCAGCTTAAGAGAAAAAAAATTTAAGCTGCAGTCCGTAAGTTTTTTAAGTCAATATTTGAGCAAGTATAACTAGCCAGTGTTTAAAACTATCGGCCTACTTTAGTCTGATTCACAACGATTAGCTTACAATAATGTTTTCTCATTTGAGTGGCTCCGGTAGGTTTTCGCGGGAAATTCGAACATGCTACCGCGTCATTACGTCACGTCTGTAAACTTATAAAAAAGTTGTCCTGGCTAGGCCATCACAAGTGAGGATCCTGCAGATGGCGGATCGTTTCTAGCCCTTTCTCACAGCAGGCAGAATAATTACATTTATAATTTTGATGGCGGATTGTAACCCAGAAAGGATTGTGTGTTTATGAAACAAATGTGAATGAAATTAAATTAAATTCCAGTTTTAAATGTGCTTCTGATTACAGATAGCCTGGGTTTACACAAGATTTTAAAGACAACAAGTTCAAAGCAAGCATCATTTGCTTTTTGGGTTAAAATAATTTCTTAATACGAAATTCAAATAATGTAACAATTAGAGATTAGACTGTACAGAAATTTAAATATACAGGCTAATACACAGTCACGCAAAATTACTTGTTAAGAGTAATAATAATTTGCAGGGTTTGATGTGATATGAGCTAACTGATCTTTAGATTTAATTACCATTGGTAGCTTGATTTATTTTTATGCTTTTTTTCCCTCAGGTGGTCAGAACAAACTTAGCAGACTTGTTACTTGTTCAGATGACAATAACCATTGAAAATTCTTATTTGGGTCATATATTCCAAGATGTAGGATAGAGTCTGTGATTGCGAAGTACAGTAAAGATCCACACCAGTGCAGTGACTGACTGCCACACATACTCCTCAAAACATTAGATTCATACGCACTGGAGCCACGCAAGGAAGATAACTCCACAAACAGCTGCAATTGCAGGTTTTCAAACAGAGATGGTGAAAAAGAGGCAAAACTTACGGACTGCAGCTTTATTAAGTAATAATGCCATTAAAAAAATAAAACATTGCAATAAAACAGTCTAATAGTTTATTCAGAAAAAGAAATGCACTACACTATGTAAAAATATTTTCTAAAAAAAAAAAAAAGTTTTTACAAATCAGGTTTAAGTAAATTTTTGAAATACACACATTATAGCTGGTTGCATTAAGTTTCCCTATTATTTAAGCTTGTAGCTGACTTTATACATAGCCTTTAGTAAACAGAAAAAAAGACAAACAGTACACATTTTTAATAACTGATTAGCAGTTATAGCTTACTATAGTGGTATGTTTGCATGTCTGTGAATGCAAAGTGCTACTTATAAACAAAGTGCTACAGCTGTAACTTCAAAATCCAAAAGATGAATTCACCATGTGTTCCCTTGAGATTTTCATATGCGTTATTATAATGGGGTTTTTAAAGGGACAGATCAACCAAAAATGAAAATTCTGTCATCATTTACTCACCCACAAGCTGTTCCAAACCTTTGCTATATGAATTTATTTCAAATGTAGGACACAAAAGAAGATATTTTGAAGTATGTTGGTAACCAAGCAGTTGACGGTAGCCATTGACTTCCATAGTATAGAAAGAAAATAAAACACTTTGGGTTTCAATTTGCTACCATCAACTATTTTGTTACCAACTTTCTTCAAAATACCTTTTTTGTGTTCAGCAAAAGAAAGTCATACAGGTTTGGAACAAGTGGAACATACATTTAAAATATTTTTTTATAACTGCTTAAGTGTCAAGTATTGGCAATTTATGTTTACCACAGAACTTGTTTTACAAATGTAAAAACCCCTAGATAAAACCCGGTAGAGAAGGTTTTGACATCATGCCTACATCACTCTTAAGTCCTCCTAGCAGCCTCAGTTGTTGTCCAACAGGAAGTTGATTTTCAGAGTGTCTATGCCGCTCTCCTCTTGGGTTAGTAGGGAATGGAGACGAGCTGCCGTGGCTTGTTCCCTCTCACATATGCTCCATTTTCGCAGCATGGTGAAAACCCGCATCTTGTGTTGGCTGTTGTCCTCCTCTATCTGCTGAAGAGTGGTGGTGTTCATATCCAGTGCCAGAATGCCCACCTCCCTCCAGCTGTTCCCAATGCAGCCGGCCACCATCATCATCTCCCTCTCGCTCACCATCCTAGTGCCTGAGAAAAAGTGGTCAATGCGGTCATGAAGCTGCTACAGAAGATGCAAATAGCAGAGGTGTGTTTGTGACTCACTGATGATATGCTGCTGCTCCTGCCATACATTGTTCTCCAACATCTCCTGCCGTCTTTTTGCTGTCGCCTCTGATAAACCAACATTTTTAAATTACAAATAGATTACTGCATGTACTACAACGTTTGATGGCAATGGAGTGAAATAAATTATCTATACATATATTAAAAAAAGTGTACTATTAGGATCTTTTTTTAAGTCACCTTTATTTTAGGGTTTCTGTAGGTTTTAGGAAGGCAAGACTTTCAAGACCTTTTTATGATCAAGTTAGGAATAAACTGAAAGTAACAAAATATGTCAATATGTCCTTAATTAGCAATGCTTCAAAGTTTGAAAGTACAACTTCCAACAGATCTGAATTTAGTCTTTTTACAAAAAAATTACACTAGAAAAAACATACACTAGAATATGGAAAAAACTTTTACTGTACCTTCTGATCACACGGAGGAAGAAAGAAAAAAAGTTAATCTGTATTTTTGTCACTTCCCAGTGCAAAAGTCTAAAGATTCTTAAATCAAGAGAAATTTACTCTTGGAGCAAAATGTCTTATTTTATGAGAAACAGATCAAAATGAAGTGAGTTTATGTTTAAAACAAGAACAAATATAATTGGCATTACATAATTTTAAAATATAAGTGGAAAAATCTACTTAATTCAATTGGGACAACAATTTCCTCATTCCCCTATTGAGAGATATTTGTCCTTGTTTTAAACATAAGATCGCTTAATTTTGTTCAATTTCTCAGAAATCAAGACTTTACATGTTTAATTCGCATCTTAAATAAATGTAGCTTTATTTGATGTTTAGA
The DNA here is from genome assembly GCF_963082965.1 of Carassius carassius. Classification (NCBI taxonomy): domain Eukaryota; kingdom Metazoa; phylum Chordata; class Actinopteri; order Cypriniformes; family Cyprinidae; genus Carassius; species Carassius carassius. Next base: position 22,064,538 of record NC_081800.1, read on the forward strand.
TATTGCTACTGGAAAACAAGACAAAATACTTAGAAAGACATTCACTTTTTGCATGCAACATTTAATGCCATGACTTTATGAATTTAACCTTTATGATTTTAAGACTTTCTGCTCCAATTTAAGCTCTTTAGGCCCTAATTAGTGGAAGGGCATTTCAGACTTTTTAAGATCAGCAGTAACCCAATTTTTTATACAGTGTTTTTTACAATCCAGAAAGTGTCAAAGAAACTTCACAATAATAAAACAGCAAAATAACAGTGTTGATGTTGTCAAAATTAATCAATTATGAAATTGAATTTAAATTGAACTTAAAGCAGTTCTTAATATAATTAAGTTATCTTTCTCTTCAAGTACAGTATTTATACATTATGGTTGCATTAACTGCAATAAGTTTCACAATTGTACTTTTCAAAATATATTTAAAAACTATTTTTAACTGTAAGACAGTAAAAATGACTATTACAGTAATGAGAATCAACATAAAAAAATTGAAAGTTGCAATAATGCGAATTACATGCATAAAAGTCATAATGCCAAAATTCTAGAGGTGTTCACAGTTGATAATGGATGGTTTACAAAGGTGGAGTGTAAGATAATACCTGTGTTTTTTGGTGTCTTGCGTTTGTTGATTTGCAGCTTTTGAAGGAACTGTAGTTTAGGAAATGTCTCTTGCATGTCTTGTGTTTTCAGCAACTTCAGGAATTTCAGAGCATGCTTGTTGTCTTTGTGAATAACATAATCCAAGATGTCCCGTACCTGCCTTGAACGCATGTTCATGTCTTTGATGTTGTTGTACTCATTGTTGGACAGTATGTCACTGGCATGGCAATGCTGAAGCAGAAAGTCTGGATCTCCCGTAAGAGCTTCCAGGAGATCTGGCTTGAGTCTCAGAATGAGCTTGGTGCCATCTACTGGCCCATCCATCACCTCTTGTGCTTGGTCAGTGATGTGAAAACCTAGATTTGACATAGGCTTTGCAACCGAACATCAAGGCTGTAACAAAATCAGTTAAATTAAATTATTTTAAACAAAAAATATTTACAACCTAAAAAAATAAATAAATGAAGATGCTTCAGTCACACATAGTTGGGGAATCTGCAAAGGGGGGGGGGGGTATTAATTTAAGAATTTTACTTTTTTACGTTATTGTCAAAAAATGAATAAGCACAACACTTCCTCTACAGCAAATTATATAAAAAGTGGTTCAGTACTTCATTCCTCATTTTGCATCTCTCCTTTGTCTGACACGCCCATTTCAGGTCTTGGAGCAGGGGTGTTGAACTCAGTTCCTGGAGGGCCGGATCCCAGCAGCGTTTAGATGCAAATAAACACACCTGATCCAGCTAATCAAGTCATTCAGGCTTATTTGAAAGCTAAATGGTATGTGTGTTGTTGGATCAGGGTTGGAACTAAACACTGCAGGGCTGTGGCCCTCCAGGAACTGAGTTTGACACCCCTGTCTTGGAGTCTCTTCTAATGAGCTGATGATCTGAATCAGGTGTGTTTGATTGAGGAGACGAGGAAAACCTGCATTTTTGGGGGGCCTCCAGGAACATGGTTGGAACCACTGATCTAGATAGCACGAGGGAATATTTCAAATACTGAAATAAAGGTGACATAAAACAAATAAAATAGTATAATGTGTGATAAAATACTTGGTATTTGGGTGAGAATTAGCAATATATATATAACAGATCAACAGATGAGACTGCAGCTGAAGCATCATGGGTGCAGCTAAGTTGAAGGAAGAGTGTCTTCATATGATTCCTCCCACTGACAAGTGAAAATACTCTTAGTTATCACTTTCAAATTTTGAAATACATAGCGTATAGATTTTAAGCCTTAATAATGCAAGTACTGATCCTACACAGATAACACTGCGGTGTTTATTGTAGTTTATTGTAGTAGTGCTGTATAATTGTTTATAAATCTTTCTTTGCATTATCTGCAAGGGACTTTCCAGTTTAGTGGCCCGCTACTAGATGCGTCATCTTGTTTATTACTTTCAACAAGCGGCTATGGAGCACATTTTTTACATCTGTTGAGAGGTATTATTTGTTCGTGCATAATAAAACAGTCTGCCTCATTTATTAATACATATCGATTATATACACCTTGCAAACACTCTCATCGTTAGAAAAGCGAGAAGGCGCGCGAAACTGAAGAGAACAATGAGACATTTCATCAACTGATGTGCAACATGCAAGCAGAACCTGATTTAACCAAGTGAGACATGTTCCTGGGACAACATCTTTGTTGTCCCTGGAACAACATTGTGATTAACCAATCAGATTTGAAAAACCAGTTTATAGATTTTGTGAAGTTTACGCTTAAAATCACTGTTTGGTGCTTGTACATCAGTGTCATTCATCTATCATTTCCTCTGATTTTAGGGATCACTCATGGTTAAGGTTAGGTGTAGGGATATGGTCAAAAATATATTTTTGGAGTAAAATGTTGTTCCAGGGTCAACAAAATATGTTGACCTAGGAACACATCTAACTCAGCAAAATCAGGACGTGCCAAAATGCAACGCGTTCAGTTCCGATCCACTTCAGTTTTCAAATAAAACAGTCACTGTTATATGGCGTTGTTTTACTGACAAATGTCGAGAGCGCATTATTGTAGCGCGAAAGCACATTAATTTGTCAGAAAAATAACGCCATACTACTGTTACAGTTACAAATTTGTGCGCGCCCCACGTTTTCAGTATTATTATTATTGTAGCGTAGAAACTGAAAGTGTAAAATTCAGCACTTTTCACCTGCACAGAGATATAGAAAGAACCAAAGGGAAGTACCATACACACACGAATGAAATCACGTTTCATTAAACGCTACAAAATGTTTTGCTTACCTTTAGCTGGAACGTTTGATGGCTCATTCTTTTACTGTCTATGATTCATCCGCATGTAATGTGATATTCATATAAAAACAACTACTGCAGCCGCCCTCTTCTGGACAGGGAGTGTTATTAATGTGCCCAACTAATGCTATTTTTTTTTTTCATATAAAATGTTAGTCAACAACTCATTTCCAAATGCCCGTGACTTCTTTATATACTAATGAATTCTATTATATCCTAGAGAATTGACATGCTGACCTTAAAACTGAACCCTTATTTGTGATTCATCAGTTACTCTAAAATGAATCATAAATGGGAGTGTGATGATGAAATCACTACCATTCTGCACTTTCAGTGAATCTAGCCTAAGGGAAGTGACGAACTGCTGAGACAGAAGTAATAAAGCGACAAACTATGATGAAATTTGCTCTGCATTGCTGACATCTCTGTCTCATTTTGTTCATGTCCACTTTCGACATTACTATTTAATTACTTTTTCATGTATTTCTAGTTTATCTGTATCTATGAGAAATGTAAATAAATATGCTCAGCAGAATAAGTAAATGGCAATTAGGAAAAATGCATTAAATATTATCTGTAAACAACTTATAATATTTGTTCATAAATGGCCATTCTCAAATTTATAAAAAAAAAAAAAAAATCATTCATTTATTCCTTATTGGTTCTCAATATGACACAATTGCGTAAAAAGTGGACCATCCCCACTTTCCAGTACATGAAACACCAAACATTTCTGAACTAAAGTGCTTGTCTAATTTAGATAGGAGAATATTTTACAGTATTTTATTGGTCCCCTGTGATCAATATAATAAAGCATTACCGTAGACAAATGTAACATTTGCAAACCAAAAATACAATAATTTAGATATAAAATATGGCATATAGTGTAATAAAAATATTTCAGATTATTAGTTTTATTTAGAATTATTACATCTATTTATTTATTTTAAATAAGCTTAGCAAGTTAGGAAGTAAATGTGCTTACATTTTTAATATTAAATATATATTAGATGTATGTGTGTATATATCGATCTGTCTATTTATCTATCTGTATATGTGCTGAAAGGCCAAATCCAACACTGCGGAATACTGTGCCATTCTCAAGCAAGACTTCCATGTGACTGGGATTAATGAAACTGATCCAGTGCCTCCTGACTCCTGGAGACGCTCTTCTGTGAGACATCGCTGCTTAGTGTTCCCACAGCTGTATTTTATATTAGATAAGAATCTAAAAAAAAAGTGGAAAAGAAAAAAAAATGTTGCACACAATTTACAATCTTTATCGTCCTAAGGATTTTTCTCTTTTGATTGTGGGGTGAAATATGAGGAGGATGCAGGACATGGAGGCGGGGACTTCTGCTCACTTCCAGGAACCCTGTGGGATTCCCAGTTTGTGAAGAGGCATTGTTGACTCACTTTGTCTGTTCTGCTGAGAGTCTGATGATAAACTTCTGAGACAAGCAGTGGGAGGAGCTTTACCTGCTAGGTGCAAAGCAGCTCTCTTCCCATTGGCTGAGCAGAGTCAGTATATTTCCTCACAAACTATGTGGAAGTGAGCAGAGTGTTCAGAGCATTGAGAGGACAGACCGAGAGCTCAACAAGAAAACTCTTCAGCACATCCACTGAAAGACTGCAAGAGGAGGCTTGATACACTGTATGTATGTTTTGATTTGTGGTTCATGGGCTTTTGTTTGTATTGATGTGTTCAGATGGAACACAAGCTTGTCACATTTGGCATTTTAAATGCATGCTTTATGGTTTCTCACTCTTCACTCTACTTTTAATGCTCTCACCAGCCATGAGTCTCTGTAGTTGATTTTTCTAACATGCTAAGTGCAGCTAAAATGGAGAGTTTTCTTTTCAGTACAATGTTATGGGAATAAAACGGTATTGCATGAAGATACTGCCTACATTGATTTTAGAAGGTCATTTTTTGTGCAAAACAAAGGTTAAGAGCTGTAATATGTAGTTTAATGCTAAATATGTTAATTTATTATGTTATATGAGCACATACATTTCAGCATTACTTGTGAATTGCTTCCATTGTCACAGAAAATTTGTAGCGAGAATAAAAAAATAACTAAACAACAACATTTCAGATTATTTTTTATTTAGAATTGATTATTAAATGTATTTATTTATTTGTAAGAAGCTTAGCAAGCTAGATGGAAATGTACATTAATTTGAAACATTAAGTTTACTTAAAGATAACTTTAGACATATTTTTATCACTCATTTTTATTTTTTTAAATTGTGATTTCTAGGTCTGGGAAAGTTGTTAAATTCTTTTCATACTGAAAAGCTAGTTATAAGTTGCTTTTGTGATTATAAAAGACCTACTACACTGCTGACTGGTTGAAGTATTAAAAACAAATTTGTTGGTCAAAAGATGTGGGAACCCTTCTGAAGATATGACTAAAAGCAGAGTGCATGGATAAGCTTGTCTAAACCTGCTGAAGGGCTGATGTGACCCGAGTGTAATGTTTCTGCCTCATTGGATTCATCTGAATGTTCTCATGTCATTTAAGCAGAAGCACATAGAATATGCCGAATAGAGGAGTGTCTCCTTGAAGCAAATCAGTCATTTCGGAAAGCTCTTGACTGTATTTTGTTAACTTTTAGGATGTCCTGATTTATGTCTCTGAATGAGAGAGAGTGTCTCATCTGCTGAGTCAAATCCAAATCTCTCAATACCAGAGATCACTGAGAAAACTTGGATTTCTTAAAGTTTTAAAACTTAATAAAGCTCATTGTTGGGATCCTTTGATATGATTCTTTCTCAGGCAACAGCCACCTATAGCAGATTAAAAGTCTGTTTATGGTGTTATGGAAGTGTAAAGCATGATGCATGAGTAATTTGAGGTAATGATGACTCAGTTGCTGGATCAGCAGTTTCAGTGATGTTTCAGCTGTGAATCTGCTGCTTCTTTGGATTAACCAAAACAAAGCCCTTTGCTCAACTGTACATGGTGGGAGAACATGTTTGAATTGATATATTTCTAAAGCTAATCATTAAAATGCTGGCTAATTTGAAGACATTTTATTAGTATTATTAGAACTTAAATATAGTTATTTACAGAGAAAATCACTGAAACCAGGAAAATTCCTTTCTGATCCTAATCTTCACATTGATCCTTTCCAGCAGTAATTTTGTTTCTCTTTATTTCCATAAGACTCTCACATGTGTGTATGTGATGAATTCATGGGTAAGGAGAGGTTTGCACCTGCCCACTGATGATCGGTTTCCTGTGAATTTTGTCAGTACCTTATCATGTGAGATAAGAGCACTGCTCTGCTCATATCAGGTGTAAGTCACAACATCTCAGAATGATCAGGTGAGCGGCTACGGGTGTTGTGTGCTGACGCCGACTGATGACTCATTTCAAGAGAGATATGGGGAAACAACCATTCTCACGCTTTTGGATGTTGTTTTGGGGATTTTGTGATGCATTTGATTTGTGCAATCACATGGGTGCCTTGAGCATAATTGGATGTTTTTGTTTTTTTTGTGTGTGCAATGCATTGTATATGGCCAGCTTTTTTTTTTTAGTCTGACTGCAGGGTTTAAAGGTTTCTAATAAAATTCAATTAACCACATCTATGTTCATTCTGAAAAACAAAGCCATAGAGTAATAATTTTTGGTTCCTCCTGACAAAAACTCACCTGCCTGTAGTTTTCTAACTCTTAGGCCAGTTTAACACCACAAGCGTGAGCAGCGCGTATTTTGTTCGGTGTGCATTTTAACAAATGAGTGCATTCACATAAATATGATTTCAAACATAAAGTGCAAAAAATGCACAGAATAAGCATGTCTAGTGTGTTTTAGCAAGAACTAGATTATGTTAAAAAATGTAACTTGTTTTGAATTTTTCAGTTTGGGTGAAAGTATGGTGTATTATAAAAAGAAAAACAAAAAACATAAACGGCATGTTCTATATCGAAGTATGACATGATATATGGTCTATATACTCTTAAAAATAAACATTCTTTATTGACATCTGTTATTCCATGAAGAACTTAACATTCATGGAAACTTTTCAATGCCCAAAAGGTTCTTTATAGTGGAAAACAGTACTTAAGATTTTTAAAATGTTCTTAATGGTAATAAAAATTGTTCTTTTTAGAACTGATCACTGAAGGGTTCTTTGGGGAACCAAAATGGTTCTTCTATGGCTTCACTGCCTTTTAGAACCTTTATTTTTAAGAGTTAAGAAAAAATTCCACAAAAAAATAACCTTTTGTGGAATAAAAAGGTTCATGGATGTTAAAGGTTCTTCTTGGGACATCAATGCCAATATTAAAGCTTTTATTTTTAAGCGTGTATTGGAATAATCATTCAGTTATGATCTGACTTTGTAATGGATTTTGTTAAATAAGTGGTACTGAAAAAAATGAATCTTTTCCTTATAATGGGTGTTTCTGGGTGAGAGTCTCGGTTGCAAACCCCTGCCCTGTTCTGGTTTTATAATCAAGGAGCAAGTAATTTTGTCTTCAATTTAATATTTTAAATGCCTCTGTCCTTACAGAAATCCTACTGAAGGCATCAGGGAACCAAGATGGCTGTCAGTTCATTTAATCGTGGGCAATGGGCCTCACAGTCCTTGCGAGTTACAGCAAAGGAGCTCTCCATTATTGGTGTGCGAGGCAAAAACACGGCCATTGCTGAGCGATTCTCCAAGTAAGCAAATTTCAGGATTTGCATATTTAAAACCGATCTCACTTGTCATTTAACCTCTCCTATTTGCTTTGACTTTAGCACTCTTTTAGTGCTCTTTAGAACTTTAGACCAGGCACCACTGTTTTAAAATCTGCTGTTTGGTTCTAAAGTGGTTTTATTATGACGTTCAGACCTCTGCTCCAACATTATTAGGAGGTTCACCAGCAGAACACGGTGTCAGATCATGTAATGATGCTGTCAACACCCAGACACATAGTTCACATAGGTTCAAAACTGTGACACCACAAATAAAACGTAAAATGTTCATTTTAGTGCAATTTAATACCATTTAATTTAATTACAAATTATACTATTTTTCATAAATGACAAATTTACTTGCATTTAATTACTAATCTTAAGAATGTGAAATAATCATGTCTTGTTTTAAAATTCTCAGAATCCTAAAACATTTCAGAATTCCTCATTTTCAGTCTGGTGATGTTTGATTTACAGCTGAATATATGCTGCCCGACTCATTAGAAGCATCTGTGTTGGATCTCGGTCAGTGTATTTCCTGTGTGGAGGAATTTTTCCAGTGCATCATCTGTCAGATTTTCTAATGTATTTTCCAGCAGTGTGCTTTTGGTTTCCTTTCACTACATCAATGACTTCACCATCCCAAGTATTGTAGATTTACCTGCTGGATTAGTGAGCATTAAAGAATTCAAAGTGAAGGATGAAATGGTTTAGGATCTGATTGCTGACCTCTGATAGGTGTGGGCAAATATAAATCATGTGTTTGGTATTTGGCTCTTTTAAACTGCTGCATTTGTTCAGACCTGCAGGACAATGATAATAATCTTCTTTTTTTTTTTTTCTTTATCACTGTTTTTCTTTCCAACCAACCTGGACTTAGAGCCAGTTAGGTTAGTTTGAATCGGTATGCAGTGGACTTCCTTTGAAAATCAGACAGAACTTCCTTCTTTCAGTGGTTGGGAATTTTTTTAAGTCTCTCCAATAGATGGTTAGTGAAACTGAAACCCCTTTAGGCTACCCTTCAAGTTTTGTTTTTAAAATGCCATAAAATTAAAACTGGAAGCAAGATCAAGAAAGTCCAGTTCATCCAGTTCCACTAGGGACCACCAATGATCAAAAGTGATCTTTTAGTTCTTAGACAGACATAAAGAGATAGTCAAAAACATCCCAGAACAGAGAACTCAAGCAATAACAAACACCTTCTGATAATTGGTTTTTAAAATTCATAGAAACTAGCTACTCTTCATGAGTTTAAGTTGAGTGAGCAACTCTTCTGCTTCATTTTTTCTTCTCAGGTACCAGAAGGCTGCAGAAGAAACAAGTTCAGACAAGAAAAAAGTAAGTTCTCACCATCTTGCTATTTATTATCTAGCAATCTATCTAAAAAAACTGCACTACTATACTACTGCTGCTGCTGTTTAGTCCTACATGCATTCAGTGTCCGGTCATCTCAATCCCTATTTAGATGTCTTTATCTGCAGGTAATTCCCTTGCACTTTACACAACTGGTCCAGTCAGCCTGTGTCTTCTGAATGGTTGTGTTTGCTCATGAATAAAATAAAACAGAAGTTACAGTAAATAGTGTGTAAAAGTTTGTCAGGGGCTGCAGAAATGAGGATGTGCTGGATGATACTCTTGTGGATGTAGGTATGGACTAGTGTACTTGAAAGAGAATGCAGCTGCTTCATGTTATGTAGGCCTAGGTTTTGCATTGAAGTTTTGTTAAACTTCTTAAATCAAAGGTTTTGCTTTCTGTCCCATTGTGAGCATGCCTTGCATGGTTTTGGCAGTTGGTTCAGTGTGTTTGTGTCAGGCCTCATAATTGTCTGGAATTTTAATAGTTGACTCCAGAAGATGTCTTAACATCAGCCAGAAGTATGTGAGATGTTGTAGCATGCATTTATTTTGAAGAAACTAGAGTCAAATTGGCATGATTTACCGTATTTTCCGGACTATAAGTAGCACTTTTTTTCGTAGTTTGGCTGGTCCTGCGACTTATAGTCAGGTGCGACTTATTTATCAAAATTAATTTGACATGAACCAAGAGAAATGAACCAAGAGAAAACATTACCGTCTCCAGCCGCGATAGGGCGCTCTTTACTGCTCTGTGCTCCTGTAGCATACACTGAGCAGCATAGAGTGCCCTCTCGCGGCTGTAGACGGTACTGTTTTCTCTTGGTTCTTGGTTCTAAATGAATGTGACTTATAGTCCGGTGCGACTTATATATGTTTTTTTTCCTCGTCATGACGTATTTTTGGACTGGTGCGACTTATAGTCCGAAAAATTCGTAGTTGCTTTTATGTAAGCACACCACCAAAAATATTTTATACTTTTGAAGCTAAAGGTAAAATGTGTTCAAACTCCTAGCTGATTGTTTTTTTTCTTTTTCCTGAAACTTTGTATTTTGAGTAGTTGCATGAAAAGTATAAAATGAATACAATAAAATATGCTCAAAGAATAAAATGCATATCCACAAAGAAGATTCAATGACAGCTGACATAGGCTAAATCTATGTATTGAATATAACATGACGTGCATGTAATATCTTTCAAAAACTTTTTTTTTCCCTGTTTCCTGTCACTACTTCCCCTTTTTTTATGCTCCTCCTGGTTCGTCTGTCCTGTTGTAAGGGGGTTGGTCTAGCTCCCTTATGCAGATAGTTTCTAAAGACTAGCATCTGGTGTTGCATTTTTTTCCCCTCATTTCCTCCAGCACAGTCTGAGGGAGCCACTCCTTCCATTTGCAAGCTTTTTAGTTAACCTTTTCCTAACGGACTAACAATGATTTAGTTTAGCCAATCGCTACTAATCCAAATATTGACCAGATACTCTCAAGCATTACTACTTTTCATTTGTTATTCTCTGTTGGTTTTCTGTGACAAAATTGTCATAAAACCCCCAGAGACTTTCAATCAATAATGTATTTTTAAGCTGCCCTATTCAAAACTTAGGATTGAAATAACTAAATCTGTATATTTCATTGTTGTTTTAATGTTTGAACTTCAATTTAGATTGCAATGGATAAATACAGAGTCCATTATCTGAATTGTCTTCTGTCAAGATTAGAGTTTAAAAGTTGAGAAAGACCAGGAGTGAATGCTCTATTGAGAGTCTCTTTTTTTCTTTACAGTCTCCAGAGAACTCGACTGCTTCACTTCGCAATGGCAATCTGAGTGTCCTAAAGCAGCTCTGGGAACAACCAGCCGAAACGCCTTCATCTCCTGAAGCCAAAACACACTCCAGACAGCAGGAGAACCATCAGCGAAAGCCTTTAGATCCTAGTGTTAACACCCCAGTGGAGTCCATAGACATCCAGCTTGTTGAGAGCACAGATAGCCAGTTGTTGAGCGACAGTGACCAGCCGATGGAGAAGTGGAAGCAAAGAGATGTGCCCATCGAAAAGCCCACAGTGCCTCTCGACAGCCTAAAGAAGATGTTTGAGAAAGGAGAGACCCTTCACAACAATGTAAGTACAGCTAATTGTCTAAATTGGTATGTATTATCTGAATTTGGTATCTTGTCAGTTTAGTAGATAACATCACTTGGGTATTTATGAATGAATAGAATGTTTGTGTGTGCAGTTTAAAAGGGTTTCTGCAATTAAAAGCCCAACCCCAAACTTTTTAAATTATAATATTTTTTCCTTCTTCGAAATGTTGATTGAGACTTCTTGGACCAAAACAGTCAAATTATTTAGCATATTAGAATGATTTTTGAAGTATCATCTGACACTGAAAACTGGCTGCTGAAAATTCAGCTTTGCATCACAGGAATAGATTACATTTTTAAATGTATTAAAATAGAAAACAGCTATTTTAAATTGTAATACTATTTCACAAAATTATTGTTTTTGATTAAATAATAGCAGCCCTGGTGAGCATAAGAGACAAAGGTAAAAAAAAAAATACTACCAACTCCAAACTTTTTATTGGTGGTAGTAATTTCCGAATGAGCGTTTTGATTTTCATAAATGTTTTGGTTGGAGTGGTCCCCTTAACCTTTGTGTGTTCCTCATTTGAGAGTCACACTCATGGTCTTCGTGGTCAAAAGTGACCGGACGCCTAAAAAATGTTTTTTTCTCCAGTAAAATCAATCAATATTTTTGTTAAATAATATTTTTTTTCTTTTGTATTTTGAGATAATTTCATGGTTCTAATTAATATTTATGCAATAATTATCAATAATTATTATTTTCCCATTGAAAATAGCAAAAAAAAAAAAAATCTACAATTATTTTTCAATTAATGCAGTATTTCAGATTAAAATAGAGACTAGGCCTTTAAAATCCAGTTTTTGAAGGCAGAATATCACCTTTTGATTTGAGCAAGAAAAATAAAAACCTGTAATTTCATGGTGTAACCACTAGATTCCTATATAGGACTCTATGAGAGGCTTGTGAATTCCCTAGCTGTTTTTATACATAATTGTTTACTTTAATTAGGTTGTGGATTTAAATTTGTATTAAGGCACTCTCAAAGACTACTTTTTGTCAAGGTTTATATTTTTTGTTGTTTTAAATCTTGATTTGAAATGTAGTTTTTTTTTTTTGCATTATTGTTACTACACTCAAACCTGAAAAAAGAAAGCACTTTGTTACACAAAACATTACAATTCTATAAAGATGTAACCAAAATGAACAGGAATGCTTTATCAGAGCTTAAATCTTCTGGGTCTGAGCTTATTTTCACTTCTTATTTCAGTTTTCTGACTCATTATGGCTATAAGGTTACAGCCACACCAATTCATTTGAGAATGCATAATTCTGTATGTGTGTGTCTGGGAGTGTGTGTGTGTGTGTGTGTGTGAGTGAATGTATCAGTTTTACACTCTTGATGTTTTAGGGTGTAACCCCTTCCTTGCTGTCCACTTTTTCACTGCATTGTAGTCGACTTATTGATTTTATTTTACATGGTTGCATTGTTACAGTCACACCAGTTTATAGGTGTGTGTGTGTGTGTGTGTGTGTGTGTGTGTGTACAAGAGTGTGTCTGTGCATGTGAGATGGAGTGTTGATTTTACACTAGATGTTTTAGAGTTTCATCCCTTCATTGCTGTGCAAATTTCTGTGATTTTTTTTTATTTTTATTTTTATTTTATTTTATTTTATTTTTTTATTTTTATTTCCCATTCATTTCCTATGGTCGGTCATTTTTGATCAAAGACCATGAGTGTTACTGTTTATTTTTTTATGACCAGTTAGATTTTTCAAATAATGCCCTCAATTTTTTTTTTTTTTTTTTTGTGTGTTCACCTACCAATTGCCAAGTTTCGTGCCATTCTGGTGAAGCTACGATTTTTAAAAAAATTCGAAATGTAAAATTCTCCTGTCAGAAATGACCAAAGGCCGCATAAGCGTTAAAGAATATTAGAATTGGATGAATTGCTTTGATCAAGACCACTTGTATCTGCTTGTATTCAAAACATTGGAGAGACTGGTCATGCTGTGAGTCACATGGTCTGTGATCATGAAGGCACCAGTGTGCTCCTCCTGTCTCCCTCTCAGAAAGTTGTTTCTATAGAGTCACTGCTCTGCTAAGCAGCCTGCAGGAGAACTATTGTTGATCTGTGTTCTGTAACTTTGCATTAAATGTTAGTGTTGCTTTTTAATCCTAGTATCTCTTTTACTATTGCTCATACTTAGGGTTAGAAGAAACAGCAACACCCTAGCATTATTGTATTGATTTTAACAGGAGAAAGCATCACATTTCTGTCAGAAGATTTAGTTAAGCTTCTTTTGAAACGAGATCCGCTGATTTGAATTTCTGAACTATTGTTCTCTGCTAGTCTGTGTGGCTGAAGATGACAAGAACATTCTTGTGGTGTCTTAGTCAAACCTCGTCTTTATCTGACATTTAGCTTTATTCTTTAATATTTAATTATTCTTAATCAAAATTTTTTTCTCAAGGGTTACGTGTTCAAAATGTACTTGGATTTCACTGGACACAATAGTGTCTTTTGTTTGTTCCATGGACTGCAAAGGGAATCGTGCCCAACATTTTATCTGCAAAAGAGAGAGCTGTTTTGAAGTAGCGTGGGTGGAGGAGAGGGAAGGACTGAAACTGAATGCATTTTTCCCATTGTATCGTCACCACCGCATTACCAGTGGTTCCAAACGTCCCAGCATGCAGTGAACTTCGATACGCACCATCGTTAGTGGTTCTTGCAATGACAAACATCACTGATCCTTATTGAGGCTAGGGACTTTTTCCCATATCTAATTTAAACTTTCAGCTGCTGCTATTGAATTACTGAATAAGTGACTTAAAATTGTGAACGGTTTAGTCCAACCAGACATTTAGTTTCCATGAAATGACTCAAAACAATACTGGTCACTGATTCAGTTCTTGAGTTCAACTCAGAACTTGACCTAATTGCAGCCGGCCTCAAATTAGTAATTTGTTGTTTTTGTGTTTTTTCCTCACGCAATGTCTCAGATTATAACTAATGACACTGAATAATGAATTTTCATTTTTTGTGCTAATCTCAAACTCATCCTCTCAAAAGACATTTCCATCATTAAACAGAGGTTGCTCTCATTTAAAGTCTTTGCTGTTCTCACCGGGGGGCTGATGTCATTAGATAAACGTCCACATGATCACTGCAGGGTTCGAGCTTTCTGCTCCCATCAAAGCCAAACTTCTCTCCTTTAACCTGAGGGATGGTCACGAGGGGAGAGACAGAGAGAGAGAGACTGAAATCATTTGAATTCATTGTCCAACTCCTTCAGCGGTTTTATTTATTTTTAAATCTGCTGCAGAAATGTTCTTTATGAATGTCACTGGATATTGAATTTGGCCTACTTTGACAGCTGAAAGGAGTAATGAACTGCTGGCAAAAGCAGTTAATAAAGAGAGTTCCAGCTATGACTAGATTTATTGAAGTGCGTAGTCTGTAAGACATATTTCATGAGAAACTTGACTTTAGTTCTCTTTTTTTCACTTTAGAGGTTTTGCCATCCAGTGTGTGTCAATAGTTGTAGAAAGAAGTGGAGGAATAATTATATAATTGATTTTAATATTTTCAGTTTATATTTAATTTAGAAATTTTATTTGAAGATGATGATGATGAGGTTTAAATTAACCTATGTTTACTATACTTGATGTACTAAATAAACTAAAACTGAAAAATTAATAAATAAATTAATAAAAACTATAGATGTATGTGAACAAAAGAGACAAAAACAAACCACAATTACTAAAACTTTTAAAAATATAAACTTATCCAAAATATTAATATAAATTATAATGGTATCTTGATGCTAAAGTAACAAGTGTGTAAATGTATGGATTAATAGTTTCAATATTGCATAATCTTCTTTTTTTTTCATAATGTCTTTTGCAACTTTATTTCAATGATTAAATAAAATAAAAGAGCACTGGAATTACATTTAGAAGACTTCATGTATGTGTGCTTTTATATATTTGATCTTTTGACACAGATTTGATCCTCTGATAACATAAGGACACTCCTCATTTCTGGCAGGCCGTGGCTCAGATGTTCCTATCTTTTGTGTGGTTTGGATTAATAGAGGGTCTTTTGTCTGGGCTGATGCCCACTATGGCTGCACTGCCTTGGCCTTTTGTACTGTTTATTTCCTGCTCCCCTGGTGTCGGCACACCAGCCTGGAGATGCTGCACTGATGCCTGGCCGGCTGGTTGCCCCACAGCCATGCTGATGGCTAATCCATGATTGGGGGGTGGGCTGGTTTCAGCCCCCTTGTTGGATTTAGAGGTTCAACCAGCTGCCTACCCTACCCCACCCTCTCAGCCCTCCCCCTCTCCATCTCTCCCGCTGCTGCCAGCACAACACTGGCATGCTCACCGTCTCTAATCTGCTCTCAGAGCACTGCCGGGCTTTAGGCAGACACTCTGCTCTGTAAATCTCTAGGAGTCACAGCAGACCATCCGTTGTTGTCTGTCTGATCTTAAATAGGTAAGACATGTGGCTTTCAGCTCGATACTGTTATTGTTACATGTGGAAACTCTCTTTTGGGTGGCATGATGTCAGTTTTAGTTCCTGTCATGCTTCTTTCCTGAGAACAATGACAGTGGATCCAGCAGATTTTGGAGGAGGTGTGTCTTGGATTGATTACACTGTTGTAAAACCGTATTTGCTAGGCACTTGAAAAGTAAATGTTTTTGTTTAAGTGTCATTTTATGAAACCAAAGCAAAGAAGATAATAATCCTCCCATTTAATTGATAATTGTTCAATTAAATTATTGTAATGGTGCAAACTATAACAGATGTCAGACTTTATAAATGGCCAAAATGTTGCCTGTGGTTTCATTGAATAATTTACAGAAAAGTAAAATTGTGACAAAAGCAGCTAATTGTATCTAATTTTTTCATGTCAAATTATAGGTAATACAATTCTGCCACATCAACATGCTCTCAAACTGTTGGGTTAATGTTGTAGCTTCAGTAAGCGTGGTTATTCTGGTCTCCTCGTCTCAGTCCAGCAGGTGTACAGTAGAACTGCATGAGTGATTTGTGCTGTATGTGCTGGAGTGTTGTAGCAGTAAAGCCAGACGCTGGTGTCTGTGCACAGCTCTCTCAGAGCTCATTAGAGGATTACTGATGCCAGTGGAGAAGCTGGCCGGTCAGACAACAAGACATGTTTAAATACTGCTGTCATGGCTTTAAATGTCTCTTGTCACCTTTCTAATTAGTGCTGTTTGCTAAAGTAAGCATTGTTATCATAATCACTTGGGGTTAGAGGATTTAAACAAACCCCTTACCCAGATTGTTCAACTTTGGGATGTAACTCGCCTGCACCGAATAAGGCATGTTATGGAGATATTTGTGTTATTTTATTTATTTTATTTTTTTTGCATGCCGGCAAATAACAAACAAAAATTGAAGGAATAACTCCGTGTTGCCAAGTCCACCTTTTTTTTCACTGAATTGGCTTACTTGTATACTGTTGCTTCAGGTTTTTTTTTGTCTTCAGTGAGTTAAAGTGAAATCCTTACTCGGAACACAATTTTTGACCGATTTTGACCTCCTGGAACACGATTTTTGAAATGACAGTTTTTATGTTTCTCATTGAATATCCTGTTTCATTTTGAAATACTTTGCATTCAAGTAGTAAAATGGGTGTCAAATGGCTGTTCACATTTACTTTAAGGACGTAATAATGCTGTCTTTGTTCTGTGTTTAGCATACTTCATTAGCACATGTTTTTATCTGTCTAGGTCTCTAGAGACAGTGGATCCGAGAATATGGAACCAGGAAATAAAGGTACAGAATCAAATGCAACACTAAACACAAACACACCAGTCTTGTTCAGTGTGTTTTCAGTTACATGATCTCACATCTTGAACTTCCTGCTTCCTTTTTGCAACACTGTAAGAATCTAGAAAGCGCTGATGGCAGTTCTGTGGAAATTCCTATTGGCACATATGCTTTTTCTTTGTATTTCATGGAGTTATTAGAGGTCCCACTGACTCATCTAAATCTTTTTTCTTCCTTTCTTCACAGAAAGTCTCGACTCTGTAGTCAAAATGGTGGAGTCCACCCCTCTCAGGGACCGAATGGCCATGTACAAGGCAGCTGTGACTAAGCAAGATTCCCCTTCCTCCCCCATTGTGAGTGACACCCCCCTTCACCATAAACACTCCCTCAGTTACTATCACTCCTTATGACTTCACCACATGCAATATGTTCATTCTTTCTGCTGACATGACACTATTTGCATCTGGTTTGAAGGGATAGTTCACCCCAAAATGTTATGTGTCGTCATTTACTCACCCTCATGTTGACTGACTTTTTTCAGTGAAACACAAAAAGGAGGCCATTTCCATGCCTTTTCTGATTAAAAAGGAACGGAGACTGAAACTTTTCACGCAATTCAAATGGACTACTTTTAGAATATTTTGATAACTTTTGCATCCTTTTTCTGAAGTTTTAAGCCTTTAGTACCCATTCATTCTATTTGCATAGGAAAATGGCAACAAGCAATCAGTTTTAGAAGTGTTTGTTCTTTTTTTTTTTTTGCATGGGTAAAAAGTCCTTAAGCTTTTGATTGCAATGCATTCAGAATGAGTAAATATGACAAAGTTCTCTTTTTTTTTGGTGAACTGTTCCTTTAAGGGAGCACATGCTCACTGATAACCTTTCCTCTTTTTGTGTTCCTGGTTCTGGTAGAGCGAACCAGTGGACAATGAAGTCCGCAGTCACAGTGGGAAGCAGAAGGAAAATGTGCCGCCAGTGTCCGCTGATGTGGTGAGAACTGACAACATGAAATCCTGTGACTGAACTCACCCTATTTGCTTATGTTCATCCTGGACGTGTGTCCCCTTTTTTTTGTCTTCTTAATCATCTATCGAACAACTTGCCTCACATCTGACTTTCTTTTCCAGCTAATGGAATCCTGTATTTTTTTTAGCCTGACTCATTTTTCATTATTCATAGTGTGACACATAAAACGTACAAGAAAGCAAGAAGTATTGCAGCTTCAGTTTCATTTTAACATGACAGATTATTAAAAAGTTAAGTTTAGTAGTAAATGTTTCTGGCACTTGGTTCTCTTCGTATCTGCAGGGCTCTGAATCCAACAGTATGAAAAGTCCCAATTCAGACAGTAATGGTGAGTCTCTTGGAACCATAATAACATACAAATCATGAGTAATAATTTTGTACTTGTTATTAATCTGTATTTTGTAATCTTGTATTAAACTGTAATTTTGACACACAGTGAGAACTGATCATGCTTTTATTTTTTGACTAAACTCAGTGTTTAGCATGCACTGTCAATCACTCGGAAGCCAGCGCCCTCTAGAGGTTGACAGCACTGTTCTCTCTATTTACAGGCGCTGTTACAAGTCCTGATCAAAACCAGCCTAAAGCTGTTAGGGTGAATATTCACTCAATATATAGACTTTTTTTTTTTCTGTCTTTTTTCACTTTGGCTAAAACATATGTATGTGTTTTGTGCACTTGGTAGAAGTTCCGTTTGCCTGTCCTTGAAACCTGCGTGACGTGCCTTAAGACCGTGTACCCGCTAGAGAAACTTGTAGCAAACCAGCAGATTTACCACAACACCTGCTTCCGCTGTGCCTACTGCAACACCAAACTCAGGTGAGGACAAGAGACCCCACCATGGCCCTGATCCTATATTCAAACCCTTGACATGGACTTGCAGAAGTACAGAACACTGTAGGGTGTCCCATTTGACAATTTATGACGCAGAGGGGTGATCATAAGTTTGCTTACTCCATAGCCAGTGTAATTTGTCCACTGACAATAATAGGTTTTAGTCAATATTTTGTCATGTTAATTTTAGTCATATTTTTTACCCTTTTAATGGTATCTAATTAATATTTACTGTAAACATTTTATATATTACACGTGTAAAAAACACTTTAAAAACACCATCTTCTGAAATAACATTATAATGAGTAGTACACCATTTAAATAAATTTAACTTCTAAATGATTTGAAACCGTCATATTGGCCACGTCATACTGTTGTCATTTCTGTATTTGAGTTTAATATGTTTACACACAGTTCAGTTATTTACAAAAGTATTCCTGAACTCATATCCTAGTACATTTTCAGGACTGGATTTAGCTGGTCTCCCCGGTCTAGCTAGGCTGGTCAAGCGGGTTTTAGCTGGTTTTCCAGCTGGTCTCCCAGCCCTCTAAAACCAGCCTGCTGACCAGCTATGACCAGACAGATGACCAAAAACCAGCCAACCATGTTAGGCAGGTTAAAATGGATTTTATTTTATTTCTTCAGCAGGGATTGTATTTTTCCTGTCATATTTTCATACCTTCAACTTTTCTTTAATTAAACTAATTTAATTAATCGTCGTGATGAACCATTTTTCGTCATGTCTGCGTTATTCTAGACAAAATAAAAATACATTTTGGTCAGTAATAATGTCTAGTGGGTGCCATTTAGGACAGTACTTGTGTACTGTAAGTATTTAATGATGTTTAATTTAAGCTGTTTCTAATCTCTCGCTATGCTTTTCCTCCCTCTTTTGGTCAGTCTGGTGAACTACGCCTCCTTGCACAACAACGTCTACTGCAAGCCGCACTTCTGCCAGCTGTTTAAAGCCAAGGGCAACTATGATGAGGGTTTCGGCCACCGACCCCACAAAGAGCTTTGGGATGTGCGAGGAGAAGGAGCAGAGGAGCAAGTGAAGCTGTCACCTCAAGAAACCACCTCCAGCCCAACCGTAGAGGAGTCTCCACTGGTAAAAGTCAATCTGCTTGCGACCACTTTAGAGACCCGAACCCAAGCCACCTCTCAGAGGGGGGAGAAGCTACTGGAGACGGGACGACTCAAGATCTCCTGGCCACCGCGGTCTGAAGGGCACGAGTGTGGATCTACCGACGGCAGTGGCATCAAACCCATCCGCCCGAGATGGCCTCCAGAGGGCGACAGGGCATCAAGAAACTCCGACCAATCTGAACTCCCAAAGATTCGCAGGAGCGTCTCACTCAAGGAGAGAAGCAAGCCCTTCTCTATCTTCAGCTCCGCGCCCGTCACTCCACCCAGCAAGAGATGCCAAAGATCTCCTTCAACTGAGAAGCCAAGCTCGGAGGAGGAAATGTCACCCGTTTCTTCCACCACTGACCCGGTGATCTCTTCAGAGGACATGACCGAACACAACCAATCAGAAGAGGAGGAACGGGGTGAAACGGAAACCAAGGAGGAAGACGACGAGGAAAAGATGGAACAAGAGGAAAAAGTGGAAGCGCAAGAAGAGGAACTTTCTTCTCTGCAGTGCAGCTCGCCAGACAACAGTCCTTCACCGTCGCCCGAGAGCGAGTCTGGGCTGGATCCCGAGGAGAACCGGGCCTCACAAGAGGTGGGCTTTTGGGATGGAGAAGAAGCTGAGGAAGAGAGAGCTGATGTCACCGTGGAGGACCTCATTAAGAGGAACCGTCATTATTATGATGATGAGGATGAGGAAGACGTGGTCTGAGTGATTGATAGATAAGATGGACTTTTGTTTCCCGGTCCGGAAGCAACAGCGTATTTTTTTTTTTAGTGCATGGGTTTCTCTCTGTCTTTTGTGCAATTTTTCATGTTTTCAGCTTTTACATGTGCATATAAAATGCAAATGAACTAAAAACCAAGTAGTTATCAGGGTATCCAGAAGGTTTGTCTAGTCTATACTCTAGAGCTCCTACCGTCTCTTCAAGCCTAGTTTCATTAAATTAATTCGGTACTTTTTCTAGTTTTTTTTTTTTTTAAATATACCAATAGGCTGGAATATTTTATTCAACTGCGGAATATGATTAAAAAGAGAGAAAAAAAGGTTGCTATTGCTTTAAAAAAATTGAATTCAATCTTGGCATGTTCATTTCAAGCACCCGTCTTTTGTTTTTTATTTCACACAAGTAACTCTCACTACTGTAATGCACTCGGATGTACTTTAAATGTTAAACACCCCTGGCTGTACCACATGATGTAATTGGCAAACTTTGAATGTTTTATTTTATTGCTACATTTTATTTAACTTTTAAATGTCACTTATTTTATCATGGGACCAAATATCTTGGAATACTTTCGTTTCAAATAAATGTACTGCTACAAAATCCAGAGATACTTTTTTTTTTTTAACCCAGCTAAATGAGCAGGAACAAAGGTATAAATTTAATTACTGTCTGAGATATATACAACAATCATTATCGTGCAATTGTGATATAAGTATAAATGCATAATTGGTCATTTGGTTTAAGGCAACATTTTTAAATATGCAGTTTTATAATGAGACTGTAAAATATTAATATACATTTTCTGTAATGTTATAAGCCAGAGCAATCTCACTTGAACATTATAATAGACAGTTTAAACATTATCTTCATGAAATATGATAGCCGTATCTATTTTGAACTTTGAAAACGACAATATCAGCGAGGAAAACGGAAAATAAATTGCTCTGGTCCCGTAACTCAACACCAATTTTGAATAAAAAATAAAAAAAAAAACGTTTTTTTCTTTTTACAAGCCTAATTTTAGTCACTCGTGTAACAGATGGGATCGGGTCAATGTTAATGAAAAATAAAATCCCTGGAGGTGTAAAATTTATGAAAAGTAATTTCACTGCAACCCCAAACACAGTTTATGTGGAAATAACGTTTCTTTATTATGTACACATTAGCAAAAGAGTGCATGCTACAATTAGAGCAACACCCCATCCTCCACGCGAGTCCCCATTTAGTAAAACTGTGTGAAAGCAAAACGACCATCACCCATTTATGCGCCAAGCAACCACATTCCTTTGGAGGAATTCAGATGATCTTGGAGAGGACGACCGCTTGGCTTTTTGCATAGGCTTAACTGATAGAGGTATTTGGTTTTGGCTTCCCTGTGCTGTAAATTTATGTCTGGAACACGAGCAAGTCTTTATGTTAAATGATCTGGAATATTCATTTCACCACTAAATGGAAAGGCTTTAGAAGAGGATGACACCGGATTTTTTATATATATATATATATATATATATATAAAATAAAAAAAGTAGAAAATTATAAACATGCAGGGTGTTATAAATCACTTTCAAATAAAATCAAAGCTCATTAATCGATGCAGATGTTTTGAAACCTAATGCGTCCTGTCAAGTATTACTATATGGCTATATTCACAATAGCATACTTTTCTTACGATCACTGCAGTATATTGTAGACTGTGCATAGAGTTAACATTTATGCACAGAATAATATTTCCAATGAACACTAACTCACGTTATATGATCGCACTGCTATTTTAAAACAAGTTTACATTCTAATTAAATTTTGTGCAAGAACAGTGCATACAACAACTGAATTCCACTCACTGCATTAAAAAAAATTGATGTGGCACTGTCATGTGACAACAATGTAGGATATTTTTGTCAATTTTGTATTGAAGCTCATTCTTCTGAGAAAAAAAAAGACAAAAAATGTAATAGAAACTATTTTCTTGTAGTTCTAGTTCTTGTAGTTCTATTCAAATAAAAGGTGAATATAATTTCAGAACACTGACTTTTTTTCTCAATTCCAATTTTACATTTAACATTTTTCCTCATAATTTTGACTTTTTCACAATTTATTTTGCTTCTGACATGGAATTTAAAAAATAAATAAGGTAATTGCTACTTTTTAATATGACCATTCTTAGATAAAAAGTCATTGTAATTGACTTTTGTAGCCATACAGTATACACTGTGCAGTATGCAAGCATCATATTCCGAACAGAACCAAATGTCCTGACATTCAACTGTAGAATGGAACTTCAGAAACTGAGGGACCTAAACGAGGGCAATATAGAGTAACATTTTATATCAAACACTATATTATTATATCTATACACTATATTTATTTAAGACATGAAGGAGAAACTATATTGAAAGGGATCAATCATACAATAAATTTGGCAATGTATGTAATATGAAACCATTTTGTTCCATATGTGATATGCAACAGGACAGAAGAGGAAGGGCATTATTGCAACATCGAGGTGTGCAAAGTGGCATCTGTTGAGAAGTCTAGAGCGTAGCATTACAGCCGCTCGCCCATCGGACTATCAGCTTAAGTTGAGGCGTCTCTAAAGTGCTTGTGGCATTTGTGAACCAGACTAGTTCACATTACAGTGGACAATACCTGAATAAAAAGCTCCATGTTTTCTGACTCGACTCCCAATGTGCCGTCTGCCCTGAAATATCCTGAAAACATCCACAAACTCTACATTCACAAAAATCTACATTTACAGAAAAGCCTGAACTAAATAACATATATGGTTTCAGATGCATTCACTGACAAATAAACATGAAGTAGCCGATTGAGTGTGTTCTCTTCCGGTCTTGCTCTCTCAGGTCTGGAGATACTGAATCATGTTTCCTGATGACGGATGAGAGTGTATGATACACAACAGGAGACAATACAACTCGCTTCCGCTGATGTCACAATTAGCAATTACTTCATGTTATTTACTGGCAAAACACCTTCCTCCCAATTCATTTTCGGACAACTATTATGATGATTCAAAATGAATCACAATAAGAAAAATAACCATAATATGCTTTCATCACCAACACAAGTCCTTTGTGACAGGGAGTGCTTGTGGAAAACTGTGAAGTTGTTTTTAACATTATTACACCTTTTATATATATGTATAATTTGATTAATAATCAACACCCTTATCTTTAACTTTCTTTAGGATGTCCAGCTGTTTATTAATATTCATGATTGATTTAGCTAAATAAATGTTTGTATAGCAGCCTATACGTAAATTTACATATGTACATGTACATTAAAAATATATAATTTAATATTTTCTACTCATTTGTAATCAAATGTATCAATATTATTTCGGTCACCAGTTAAACGGTTCTTCTGAGGCCTAATATTAACCATTTCATGCCACAAAGCCCTCTATGTGGTTTCACAGTAAACCGTTTTAAGCGGAGGCGAATGCTTTAGACGAAACATGCATTGGAGTGAACGTGTTTTAGACGTGTTAAACTTGCATTTTGAAGTGCCTTGAAACAAAAGAAAGAGAACAGAAATCTCAGCATAATTTTTTGGGTCTTTTCTATCTTGTTTGTGGCTGACGGCGGGATTGGAGATGTGCAGTTCCTGGTTTATTATCCGCTGAGAGGATGGAGGTCCACCTTCACCTTTTCTCCGCTGCTGAGCATCCCGATAGTGGGGTAAAAACCTCCTGCCGGGACAACTACTTCCCTCCTGCCGATAATCTTGCCGTTCCGGGTGAAGAACACCTAGATGAGCACAGAGGGGCGACAGTGAGTCAGCATTTCCAAAGCTGGATTGGGAAGAGAGTGAGTCAGCATTTCCATTGCTACAGGGCTGAGACAGGGTGTCTGATGGTCCTAAAACTCTTGATACTCCGGGACACATGATAAAGACAAGAAAACACTTATCAAACATCAGTTTTTTTAAGCACAGAGGGTATTCTGTGATCTTTTATATCTATATATATTTATATCTAATAAGCCTTTCCAGGCGACTGACTGGAATATTTGTAAGCATATTCATCTCAACTGCATCCGGGATATCCTGTACCCTCAAAAGACATACCCTCATATTGTTGCACAAGTGTGGAAGCGATCATCTTAACTCTAGCCCAGTAATGCATATGTAACAGCACTGTGGTTAAGCCATCGTGTCAAGGCAACTCAGAAACTCACTGATTACAGAGTCGCGCAGTGCAAATCTGGCATGGAGTGCTCTTGATAGTATAATGTCCTGATGGGAGACCTTAATGCATTAATCTTCTGCAAGATTAAAACATTTGACTTGATGAATGAGTGTTAGAACAACTCCAACCGGCTTTAAAAACAAACATTGATGATTCATTTGCTTAGCTGTCAAAACTGAGGCTTTGAGCTCTTCAGTAATAAGTAACAATTTGTTTTGTGGCTTAAAGTTAAGAGACAAGAAAAGCAAGAGACATTATTACATTTTAAAATAACGGTTTCTATTTCAGGGTTTCTGCAGTATTTTGAAACTCAAATTGAATACTTTGTAGACTTTTTAATACCTGCACAAATCAAATTAATTAACAAAAATACTCACCATGACCTTTAGGCCCTCATGTTCTTGTTCCGGATCATCTCCCTCTTCCTCATCCTCATCATTCAAATACAGCATGTTTTCAACATGCCCCTGCTTTGGTCGTACATCAGCAGCATCCCAGTCGTCCATTTCATCTGACAGAGAAACCAATTGAGCTGGGTGCACATCTAAAAAACTTGTACTACAGCATGCCAAATTGATCAAAGTATGCATTTTCAAGTATGTATTGGCAGTAATAAGAGCAAAATGGAAAACAACTTCTCATCTCCTTAAATGAGCACCACACACACGTGTTCTTACCTTCATAGTCCAGCACATAGTCCCGAGGAAACATAATTCCACATCCCATGATGTCCCCTTCAAAACAGCGAGGGCCAAACTGGTCTCCTACTCCACTTCCATGGAAGATCTTCCCATCGTCTATAAGCAGAGAAGACATATTTCAAAAGTTGTATATACATCACAATGTATATGCAATGATGAACTCTGCATATCCTGGCCATTAATACTCTGAAGAATTGAAGAACAACTCTAAACTGGACAATATATTTATATTATAGTTTGTATATTAACACTACAGTTCCAAGAGTTTGAAGGCATTTTTTAAAAGAAATAAATACTTGTATTCAGCAAGGATGCATTAAATTGATCAAAAGAAAAAACGTAAAATGTAAAACGTAAAATGTAAAATTTCTATTTCAAATTAATGCTGCTCTTTTGATCGAGAAAAATGTATCATGGTTCCTAAACAAATATGAAGGAGCACAATTCTTTTAAACATTAGTAAGAAATGTTTCTTGAGCAGCAAATTGGCATATTAGAGTGATTTCTGAAGGATCATGTGACACTGAAGACTGGAGTAATGTTGCTGGAAATACAGCTGTGCAACAAAGGAATAAATAGAAAACTAATATATTTAAATTATACTTTCACAATTGATACGGTTTTTGTTGTAAGTGAAATACAAATTAATGAAACAAAAGACATGGCTCCAACAAAATCACCAAAATACCAGTGTTACCACATACCACAAGTCACAGGCTGATACCTTTTTACATTGCTTTAAATACACATAAAATTACTAAAGTACAAAAAAAAAAAATCGAATATTGTGTTAGCTTTTATATAGTATTCAACTTTTTGCACCATTAAAACAGCAAATCCTTGATACACTGGTATCATTATGGTCACTCGTACAGTATGTCCTGTTAATTTAAGTGATACCTCCACCTGAAATGTCATCTACTGGTGTTGATGTGGGACAATATTACTTTAGGAAAAATTTGTGATTTACAGTGTTCGATTTCATATTTTGTAATATTTGTTTCCGCATCTCATTTGATTATCTTTTTTAAAGCCTCCCTTGAAGCTGACCCATTTATAGTCAATGACGGAGGTAAAAACTCATCATCTGAATGAATTTTAGGACATAAAGCAGAAATCCTAAAGTTAGTGCTTTGCATCAGAGTGCTGTCAAGACCTAACGTGAACCTAAGCACTAAAGGTGCATTCCTCACACATTTGCTCTTAATGATCCAGAGAAGTCTTATACTCTTCATCCAGAAACTGACAGGATGAAAGGAGATGTGCTTACATGCCTCTGTACGTTTCTTTCTCCTAACCTGAAGTTCTCCTTATATAATAAGATAACAAAACAAAGAGACAACAACAATCAAGAGCAGGTGAAAGAAAAACACGCAAAGGTAGCCTGCAGACAAAAAGCCCTCTTGGAGTGTGTGGCTGGTAAATATTTGTGGAGTTGTCATGGGACCCGTTCCCAGCTCAGGATACTGTTTAAACAATCCCTATCTGAACATGCGGAGGGAGATGAAGACACTGTATCATTATGATTCCCATGTGGGCCTCTGTCCCAACACCACACACAGCAAACACCACGGCCGCTGTCGAAGAGGAAGGCAACTAAAAATAGACATAGGGGGTTCGGCTGCACGCTCTAACTGAGCCTGCTGAGGAGTTTTCTGGCACTCTGGCACCTGAGCCGACAGGAAACGGTACACCGGAGTGCAGGAGGGCTTTCCTCGAATATCAGAGCTGTTCTCTGGATAAGACCGGGAACGTACAGTAGACTCGCTTCCGCAAACAAGGAGGCCACTTTATGAGCCTGCTGATTAAGAACGGAAAAACTATTTTCTTATATTGCCTATTTACAATATTCATGTCAACATTTTTAAGTAAACTAAACGGGAAGGGTCACGTACCCCACTAAAAGTAAAAGAACAAGAGTGAAAATAGTAATTTGGATATTGTATACGTATTCCAAACGCCAAATAAATTCATCACCCCTACTTACAAACTTATTTCTCCAATAAAATGAGACACAAATAGCTCTGTTGTCCTTGGCTATGACGAATGTGAGGATGCCGAGCCCCAGAGTGACATATCAGTGGTCATAATGTGTCTCTATTTTTGTCGATACCGGTGCCAAACCGATACTTTTAAAACCATTCCGGTGCCTGAATGTATACTTATTAAAAGATAAATAAATAAAAATTTTAGGGGAGCAAGATATATATATACTGGCTTTACTGACTAGATGCACATTAATCATCCACCGATATATATCGTGCACCCCTAAAAAATGTCCCCCAAAATTATAGACTGGCCATAAGCACTATAAACACATGTCGGTTTCATTCATACTGGACACCAGAGGGCGCCCTCACACAGAACATCCACATATCCAGTCACAGAAGTAGTGGAACTCATTACCCTCCAGGAAATCCCTTATATGGATAAAAGCATTGGTCCACCGATATTGGTTTTTTTGACAGCCGATGCCGATATCTTGGAAAGCAGGGGGGCTGATAACCGATATAAAGATATATATATATATAATCTTTTATTCTAATTCTTTTATTCATATTTAAGAAGTTTGAAATCATTTGACAATGGATTAAAAAAATAAATGTGTAAAATAAACATACTTTAAGTATTTTTCACAAATAAATAAATATTTAATAAAAATATAATGAAAAAGCATGTAACCACTGTAACCAACAGGGCACTCGGTATTCTGGTTAATTAAGTTTAAGTTTAAGTTAAGTTTGTGTGCATTGGGAATCATATTTTTCAAATAAAGCCAAGATAACACTCATTTTACATACAGCACACAGTGGAAATGACATAAATATGACAGTGGGCAAATACATAATTTGAAATCACGTTTAAAGTTTAAAGCATTCAATTAACATGGGCCGACCGTCACACAGAGAACACGCAATCATGCTGGACAAAAATGCACACTTCACAAGATCTCACAGCTGGATTCGACTCAAAAGTTTGTAAGGTTCGTGAAATTAAATATTTATTAGTCATTCAAAGATTTGTTTAAATGAAATAATTGCGTATTTGCTTAATGCTGATGGCAAACAAGAAAGTATTATAATGTTTGCCTTTCTATTACTAATAATATAGAAGCAATATTTTTTGTATACATTAATTCATTTGTTTAACCACCCTGTCTGGATATTAGACAGATTTCTATCCGTATTAGACAGATACTGTTAACAACGACAGTAAACCAGAGAGAGTGTGAGGATTGTGTGCGCTCAGGTGCCGCTGCTCTAAATAAAAGTCCCACCTCGAACACATCGGCCAAGCAGAAAAACTTATCGGCCGATATTTGAAAAATGCCAAATATCGGCCGATATATCCACCATGTCGATATATCAATCAACCACTATTTTGAATGATAAAACAATGACTATAAACACTCAACTGCGACAATATAGTTTATCTGTTATTCAAGCCATTGCTGTATTTTATAATAATTAAGGATATTAATAATCCATTGCTAATCGATGTATTCTTTTAAAAGTAGTCTATGAAACATACTTTCTGCCTCATTCTGTGACAAGAAGCCACATCAGATCACAAAAGAAAGCTGGTGATGTATAAAGTTGACTGGTGGAGTATAAAGGTTATGATGTTCTCTTTTGCTGGACAACAGGTTTAGAAATGTGAATACAAGGGATATTTAGCTTCAGGCATTTTAATTTAAGCATGTTTAGCTTAGTTAACAGAAGGCTACCTGCTGTAGTCAGAGCAAGTGTAATTGCTGCATTCACGCGCTCCTCAGATGCCCATTTCCCAAGTTTTGCTTTTAAGTAAGAATGTGAAAACAACAGACACTCACGTTACTACAAATATTTGTTGGATTGCACCGAAATGAGGCACCGAATTCTGCATTCTGATTTGGTTCAAGTACATACCGGTAACATACGTACCGGTGCCATATTGGTACCAGGTTTTGGTACCCAACACTACTCTACATGATGACTAACAGGATTATGAATCATAGATGTGGGCCTCTTATAGATCAGGGCGGGACAATGAGCCATGCCCCCCCCCCCCCCCAATCTGACCCACTTCTATGGTAATGCCAGACCTTCATCAGCGGGTGCCGCAATGAGGCGCAGAAAAGACATGCCCCATAAATGCAGCTCCGCAAAAGCTGACAAGACAGCCTGACACTACTGAAGGTGCCAAAGACAAACTACATCGCCCTGATGAAAGTGATGAAATGATGGTATTTTTCACACTTGAGAAGAACACATGGCCTGGGTGAATTGACTAGCAAATAAACAAACTTCCATTACTTCTTGAGATGCACTGGTATGAAAATTTGGTTCGATACAATAATTATTGTCATATTATGGCCAACAACCTTTAAATGGTAAATTTTATTGTTCACCCACTCCCCCAAAAAAACATACATTTACATGTATATGTACTGCTTTTTTATTTATAGATTTTAAAACATCAAATACAACTATTTTAAAATAAATTTACAAAGAAATGTAATTAATATAGTTTTATGTATTTTTTAGATGTCTACATATCTATCCATCTACATATAAAAACTCTCTTTCTGTCTGCATTAAATTTGCACGGACTAACCATCACACAGAATACACGCAATCATGCATGATAAAAATGCACACTTCACAAGATCTTATGGCTGGATTCGATGAAGTCTGCAAGGTTTGTGAAATTGTTTATTAGACATTCAAAGATTTGTTTAAATTATGTAAATGCATATTTTCTGAATGCTAAAGGTAAAAGAGAAATCATTATAAATGTTTTCTTTCTATTACTAATCATATAATAGCAATCGTTATAATTTTTTTGTATACCTTTTAATTCCTTTGTTTAACAGTTCTATGTGATTACTAGAAAGACTTCTGCATTAGACAGAACTGTTAAATGGTGACAGCAAACAATGAAGAGAGAAAATGTGAGTGCTGTGTGTGTACAGGCGTTGCTGTTCTTAGCGGCCGATGCAGATACTTTAAAAATGCCAAATATCAGCTGATATATATCGGCCTTTGTGATATATTGGTTGACCACCAATTAAGTGAGTGTTAAATGACAACAAATGTAATCTAAATGTTAAAATAATTTTTTAACACAATTAAATATAGAATTTCGGTTGATATAAATAACTAATATGGTACATATGTGTATCATGCATCCTTAATCACCTAATCGTCATACTCCTGCCTACTTTGAATAGTGAAGTGCTTAAAGTCTGGACACTCAGGCCAGCAGGTGCATCAGAAATCTCATGGAAAACACAAATCCATCAATGTCTGGGCTATCAAACAAGATTAATGAGAGTGCATGTTTATAGCATCTCCATTTTTGCAGCTAAAATCCAAGAACCAAAATAAACCACTAAAAGTATTAACAGATATGTATATACAAAAAAAATCTGAACCGTCACTGTTTATCTGGCTTGCGGGGAAAATTCCTCACCCTTAAACAATAGGCTTAGAGTCACCAATGCAGCACATTGTTTCATTCGCATGATACTCAGTGACTTATCTGTTATGTGGAGTGGCATGATGGCATGACAGGGTTGAGTATAAAGATTGCCATCTTTACACTGAGGAGCAATCTTATCCGATATCAACTTCCTTTGAGCTGCTTTGAAAGATGGGAACAGTGGAGTGAGATATGGCTATTTATCCTTCTGCCATTTTCAAGAGGATTTGCTTCTAATCGACACGCTCATCTCATCTCGACAATACTCTTATCAGCACCCAGGACCTCCACACACTGAAGAGATGGTGCCCATAGATGTGCAGGCTTGAAAAAAGATGAGGAGCCAAATAAAAAAGCTTCAAAAAAATATCACCACCTGCAGGAATTCTGGGTAATCTACGCATGAACTGTGATAGGAATACAACGAGAGATGACAAAACGGAGAAAACAAAACAAACTTTATGTAAACAGGATCTGGATGTGTGGACTGGTGTGTATACAAATAGAACTGTATGCTGGAAAAGAGGAACTAGTTTTACATTGATTTTCAATGTTTCATTTCAGATTTTAAATGTACTAAGTCAGAATGAAATCATGTTAGGTAACAGATTTACCATGTATGCCGTTGTAGCTTGGCTTTGTCCCGCATGCATATGTTAACCAAACTACAACTGGCTAGGTTTGCCACAATAGATGGTGCTGACTGTGATATGGGTGTTAAGCTGCAACACTGTTTACGTCACTTGCCCTCTCACCGACACCCACCGTCATTTAGATTTTTTTTATAGTAATAAAAATCCTTTAGTTCAGTAAAAGAACACTACAATTAAAAACTGAACGTGGCTGCTCAATGTAGCATGCCAAATGACAGTCGCATCACAGATCAGTTTTAATTTATCCAGTGAGGAGAGTGAGTCGAGCTGACTGACAAGAAGAGTGGGGTGAGACAGACAAGACAATGGCGGATGATTTAGTTTCAAAACGAAAAACAAAAGCGCCTGTTTGGCAATATTTTGGATTTTGGAAAGCCTGTTGACTTGCCATTGCCGAAAAATTAATTAATAAAACATCACACTGTAGGCTACTCTTACATGAAACAGTCTTCATCCTCCATAGCATATATTGCACACATATTTGGGTTGAACTGTTCCGGAACGGGGTTGTAAATACAACTTATCCACTGATTTCTAGTTGTGTCCTCTTTTGGAAGGCCAAACAAAGTAGTTTTGCTTTCACAACGACACAGCTTCTCCAGGGCATGGCGGTGGCGACAACAGTGAGAATACAAGTTACACCTTAACATTTGGGCGGCGTTATGCAAATTTTCCCACATCGTGACGTAGACATGTGGGGGCATGTTAGAACAAGCCGTTTTAGGGGGGCATGGACGAGTCTTAACTTTTATAAAGAATATCTCTTTGGAACTGAGACTTTAGTCTTTGCAACTTTACAGATCTTCTTTATGCACCAAGAGCTTATAACACTCCAAAGAGAAACTTGAAATCGCATCATATGACCCCTTTCAAATTTGTCATTTATTTTATTTGACATCAAGGTCTATGCCATGCCTCCAAGATTTCTTACTTGTTTGCTAATAAATGTTCTACGTTTCTTATTTATTTGGTTATATATTATAAATGCTTACTTGCCTATTTCCAGACTTGTATACCTATTTGAACTTTATGAAAGTTGTTTGTTATTTTATATTAGGCATAGCCTGCCCTATAGCATGGTGCATTTTTATTTGTTTTGTTAATAAAAGCTCTATGTTTTACATATATAGGCTAAAAGTGAGTTTGACATTGTATTTTGTTGTTGCATTCAAGCAATTGACGCCAAACTGCCACTAATTCAAAAAAAGTTCCTCACCGTCACAACCGTACAACTGGCCTGAACGTAATAACTGTAATAAACCTGTTAAGGAGATGATGACTAATGTAATTTCACAGTAAAACACTTCAATTGACAGTTTTGGGAAGTGAAAAAGAACAGTTCATCCTGTAATAGAGTGAAAAGGCATAAAACATTCACAGAAATCACTGTGAGACACTTTTATTATCAGTTATGTATATTAGAGTTTTAGGTTACAACCAATGTTGCTAAATTAATGTTTATTGTACTATTTTAGTGTCGTGAGTTACTGTGATCATGTTTAGTATTTGTGTGAATGACACTGTGCATCTTCTATATCTTAGTGTTTATTTTACCGGTGGTTTTTATGGTGGTTAAAATTCTGGCAACCACAGCTGCCGACTATGCAAAAGCCTGCTGCAGCACGAAAATTACTTTGCATGTTAACATACAGACTGTTAGAATTACAAAAGATTGAATTTTAAAAACGTATAACTACTCACCTGCGTGATATGCAACAGAACCTCGACTCCATCCCGGATGCCTGTTCTTTGGGTAATCCTGAAAAAAGAGAGGAAGAATAACTAAAGGTATTCAAACAATTCTGACAAGTAAAACAGTCAGATTTTACAGATACCAATGGAAGTGATGGATTTACTGTAAAGATGAACTTGCCAGAGTTTTACTTTTAACAATCTCACTCAACACTTTTAAATTAATGTGGTGGAGAGATGGTTGAGTTCTATAGCCACAAAACAATTACAGCATCATAGCTCGTTTTAGGTTTAAGTGTTGCTGTTACATAGCTTTAAAGGTTATGTTTATTCATATACAGATACACCATGCCAGCAGAAACATGAGGAGCGGCCAATATTTTGATAAGATCTAAGGATGGCTCAGAGTTAATCAACATGGAAAGATATTTTTGTATTTCTCTGTTGCCATTTGAAGAGACTTTAAAACTTTAAAGCGTTTTACACAAAATTTTTAGCAACAAATCGCTTGAATCTTGTATATGTAAAGTACTATAAAACATTCTTAATGCATTCGTCATGCACCTTACAATCTTCAAAAAAAAAAAAATAATTCTGTTACCAGACTCACATGAATAAATGCTGTAACATGTCATTTATGTTCATGCTTGTTTGCTAATAATACATTAGTGTTAATTTACACAGCTTAAAATGTATGTGGAAAAAAACATGAATCAGGATTAATATTTTGTAACAGCATTTTTAATTTCTAGTTCATAGCTAATGCATTAAGTAATTTTAGTAAATTGAATCTTATTGTAAAGTGTTAAAAACATTTTCTGTCTTAAATTCAGAATTTTGAACCAATATTATGTTTCTATAATATAATGTGTTAATTTTTTAACATCATTAATCATCTTCTGCCGTTTTAAAAAATGTGGCACTACCGTTGAAAACAACTGAAAAAAGACACTAGCTTCAGGAAAAAGAGCTTTGGTTGGTACGTGGCCTTACATGTTGTGGCATTACTGTCAGGTCCATATCTTATATTAAAAGTATGTTTACAAAGCCTGCGCTGAAAACTGTGACTGATTAACCAAAGTATCCAAATAATTAAATGTAATGAGCAAACAAATCATGATCTTCTGAGACATTCACATCATTGAAAATAAATAGCCACTTTCATAGGATAAGGATCCTTTGGAAGATAGTTATATTTAGTCCAGTGATCCTGTTTTGCTCTTTTCTTCTCCTCAGTGGACGGGGCCAAAGACGCGATTATGTAGATATAGGTGTTGATCTGATTCTGCAGAGGCGGTCTTTTGTCACACTATTACATCATAATGGAACAAAATCTGAAAGTAGTTTACTGATTTTGGTTTCAATAAAAGCTGTTTTTGGACAAACAAGGAAGTTTTGAGCTCTGAAACAAAAGAATGTTGACTTCTTACTAGGTCTGGACCAGAATATCTGATTATTCGAATATTCGTTCAGTGGGTTGGCATTTGATTTTCAATTTTGAGATTCAAATATTCCTTTTTTTTTTTTTTTTTTTTTTACCCCTGGCAACCTCCGCGAAACGGTTCTCATTCGCTTCAATATGTATCGCCCTTGAGTGAACGTCATGATTAATTTGATCTGGAAGAGAAGACAAACATGCCGAAAGTGATCTCAGCTGTGTGGGATCACTTTAAATTGAGTGAGGACAAGAAAGGCAGTGTGCCAAAAATGCGATTTGAAACTGGGCTACCACAAGTGCACATCGAGTTAAAAAAAAAAGAGTTCTGTAAGTAGTAGGCCTATAGTATATTGTTGGGGTAAAAAAAATAATATTAATAATAATTAAAAAAAATAAAATAAAAAACCCTGCTCTTATCTTTTATCCTGAAGAGAAGACAATGCTGAATAAAGTCGTCATTTTTGTTATTTTTGGACCAAAATGTATTTTCGATGCTTCAACAAATTCTAACTGACCCTCTGATGTCACATGGACTACTTTGATGATGTTTTTATTACCTTTATGGATACGGACAGTATACCGTACACACAGCTTCAATGGAGAGACTGAGAGCTCTCGGACTAAATCTAAAATATCTTAAACTTGTGTTCCGAAGATGAACGGAGGTCTTACGGGTTTGGAACGACATGAGGGTGAGTCATTAATGACATAGTTTTAATATTGAAAGTACCGGTATTAATATAATACTTTAAGGCTAATAGAGGCTTGAGTTATGGTTCAAGTCGAGAAGCAGAGATCTTTAAATCTGTTTATCTAATAAGGAAGAGGAGAAAACAAACCAGAGGACCAAAAACCCCTGTCCTAAAACTGACAGATGATTTAAACGAGAGCAAAAAAATCCCTTTCTAAGAAAGTAAGATGACACATTTAACATCCCTCGGTCCGCTGGTGTAGTGAAGCACTAACTCGGGTCGGGACTAGACAATGAAGTTGTGCAACAGAAAGTGCGGGGATGATGATGATACCTTAGGCAAATCTGACAAACAGCTCTAAACATGTAGAGACAATGTAGTGGCGTTCTCTGGAATGACACATGACAAAGTAAACTGTTTGCAAACATTACTTAATTTCGAATGAGTTTACATCGGCACCCTGACACCATGATAAATGATAGTGCATTACATTTGTGTTCCATATCATGTACAGTGTATAAACACACAAGCAAACAGACACTTCAGCATGCCTAGCAAAGCACACAAGCCATCAATCACCCGACTCGGCCCAGCAAACCCACATATCAGTTGTTTTTTTTTGAGTTCGTCAAACTCAAAATTATATACCACATAGTTCTGTTTGAGAAGAGGAGCTGTTCATGCATATAACATTTTGGGCCCCTGAGGACACTGCAAAAGCCATTAGAGAGAAGCATCGAGCTTCCAAGAAACACAAACAGTAGCATATGTGTCCACGGCAGAGTGCTATCAGATCCACCCGGGGCTTTTATGTGCGATACTCGAGCTGCCTGCATTTCCACACTATGGCAAAGACAACAAGTAGCAGAGAGGCTGCCGGTGGAGGCAGATGCACATCTCTACATGACATATAGTGCACAGATTAGGCCAAGAGAGTACCTGCCCTCAACCACCACAATACGGGCCCTGGGCATGGCATTTGTGCAAGCTCCTGTCATCATGAAACCATAAACTATGAAAGTGAACTCTTAAAAGTCAAGAGAAAAAGTAAAGCCTAACCAGAGATAAGTGGAATATTCTATCTGTTGCTCAATAATAAATTACATTTTAAAATATATTCAAATATTAAAGTTATTTTAAATTGTAATACTACTTCATAATATTACCATTTTATTTAAAAAAATAAGCCTTGGTGAGAATAAGAGACTACCTTCAAAAACATAAAAACTGTAGTGTATACATAATACTTATGCATAATACATAATGAAATGGTTTGTTTCTTTCAGATTACCCATTTAAATAATGGATTTTATATAGTTAAAGGGATACTCAACCCCAAAATGTAAATTTTGTCATTAATCACTTACCACCAAGTTGTTTCCAAACCTGTAAAAGCTTTGTTCGTCTTTAGAACACAATTTAAGATATTTTGGATAAAAACCGGGAGGCCTGAGACTGTCTCATAGACTGCCAAGTAAGTTACACTGTCAAGGTCCAAAAAGGTTTGAAAAGCATCATCAGAATAGTCCATTTGCCATCAGTGTTCAACCGTAACTTTATGAAGGATTTGAGGTGGAGTATCCCTTTAAAAGATAAATTCAAGGTTAAAACAATAAAATCTACCAAAACAAGGCATTTGGAAAGCAGCAAAAAGATTTTTTAAAGCAAAATGTTTCCAAGGCAGTTGTTAATATCTTAAAAGTGGTCAAAGCTGATGAATCACCCAAAAATTACAATGGAGCGCCAGAAGTCGTCAGATGGATTGGTGACAGATGGACTATTGTGTTTCTTGCCAAACACTTCAAAAGTTGATCTGCACTCTGAAATGTGATTTTTTTTCCAAAATAAATGAGGACACCAGTGTTTTCAGGAACACACACTCCCTCGATTGCTCCATGGGAAGTGCTAGAGAGCTTGCTGAAACAGTGGTGCCGGATGAGAGCAGAGGAAAGGGTTGGTGTGAGAAGGGAAGGTCAGGAGGTAATAAGGGTCGAACCCATTCACGCAGACGTGGCCGCTGAGGCTCCAGTACACTCCGCCGCCCCTCGTCAGAACCCAGAAAATCTTTGTCTTGCATCCTAGCAACCCAGTGTATATTCCGGATGCATGCTTATGAGCTCATACAGCCAGCTAATGTCCCCGTTCACAGGGGGTGAGGGTTCACTGATCGCAGATAAGAGCTCAGCTCTTCCTCCCCACATCCGCCAACATTCTCAGACCAAAACTGGGATTGTCAGAGAGTAAACTATCTTATAATTTGGCCTATCTGATGGTTACTATTTTAGGCTGGTTGCCATTCCATGGCTGCTTCTCAAATGCAGAGGTGATACGCAGCCATGATGCTGTAACAATTGAAAACCACTCTGTTTGTAAATGTCTCTCCAGACACAGGATGCAGGGAACACGGTACATGTCCAATGGGAGTAAACAGAAATTAGGCAGCTATGCTTTAACTGATATTTGATACTTAATGAAACACAGATGCAAAGTTCCAGAAAACGTCAAAATTAGAAAAAACAACAACAAATTGCTCTCCATTTCTCTGAGCAACCAGCAGCCTCGCACGACTCAACATGGCAGGCTTGTTTACTGTCTGCAGTTCCCAACCTGAGACTAATTACACTTTCCTCATGTTCTTGTACAGCATGTCAGGAAGAGAGAACACTACAGTGGTCACGTTCCTGTTCCCACCTTAACTTTTCCTGATTAAAAGTACTCAAAAAAAAAAATTTTTTACTCAACCTTGTATATTAGGGTTATTATTGTGAACTACAACTAAAACCATTGAAAACTTTTTTGCTAGTTGAAATAAAGCTAAAATAAACTAGATATTAGAAGAAAAACTTAATCTAAAAAGAATTAAAATGTTGCACTAAAACTAGAGCTGAATTTTTTTTATTTTATATATATAATGCATGAAATAATATTAAACTAACAAATTCACACTCCTCTTTTACATACAACAAAACAAAATGGCAAAAACAACCATAAACACACAAAAAAATCAGTTGAAGGACATTATAATTCTAAATAGATTTGAAAATTGAGAGTTGAATGATATGCCCAAGGTGAGTTTTTTAAGGAAATAATTGGTCTGTTACTCGTACAATGACTGTGTCAGGTTTAATAAAAGACTAGTAATATTGCACGAGTCATTTGGACTACTTTATGAATCTTTTATGATGCATTAATGGGCTGTCAATCATGACAGATGAGTGAACTGTTAGTTTGAGGTGACTCTCAAACCACTGTTCTATTTGCATTCTGCACCTCAGGGCATTTTAAGTGTCAAACTTACTTTCTTAGCCGCATTTGCGATCTTGGTGTATATCCAGAGCTTACTGTACACATCCCTTCTTTTTCAGGCCTTGACCATTAAAAAAAAAAAAAAACACTGGAAATTTACGACTTACTCTTCTTGCCAGGCCCAGGGCGATGTAGCACTTCTCTCCGGGATCCACAATTTCCACTTCAAAGTAGTGACTTCGTGTCGTGAGGGGCTGCCGGGCCTGAGCCAGACCCACGTCCATGATGCTCTTCCCTTTCCCAACATATTCCAGAAGCTAAGGCAGAAAACATCATAGACTTAATGAAAGTTAATTTAGATACATTACAGAGCATTACACATCATTATAAGAGTTTTAATATTTTCATAATGTTTTCAAGTGATTGCTCATGTAGAAGTAAACAGGATCTTGTCAGGTGGATTATCTGGTCAGTATAAGGTTAACTTGGCATAAACCAGATGTATCAATAAAAAAATAGTCATCCTGGCTGTGAGCAGGTTTGGGAAATCGCATATGTTGTGCTGCAAACATAAGCCTGAGTCTTTCAAGGAAAGGAAGATCTTGATTTATGCCCAGTCATTGTGAAACTGGTTTCAAGTGTTATATTCTTTCTTTTTGATCAGATAAAAATCCTATGTGATCTTAAATCTTATAGACCCTTAACTTTTGAATAGCAGTGTGTTTATATAAAAAAAAATGAGCTCAAAGCACTTAGAGAAGAATATTTAGAAGAATAATCTACAAGAAATGAGATCAAGTATGGGCAAACCCAAGCACACAGCAGTGATGACACATCTTCAGATTGGCTTTTTCCATCAGGTGTGTTAGCAAAGAAAGATGTAATAAGATTAATAGAGAAGACAAAAAAGGTTGACCTGTCTTCAATAAATTCATGGGATAGCGAGGGTGGGGCATGGGCTTTCAACTACAGACATGCGAGTGGTATCGACAGCCCCACCTAGCCTTACAAATAAGAAGAAAAATTTACCAATGGAACAATGTTGACATGGCATTAGGTCAAATGTTTCATTCAACAGTGTTGCAAAAAATGTCACTCATTCAAGTGTGAGCCATCTCCCATGAACTCTTGAAAGTCAAACACTTTAGGTTAAACCTTGAAATCGGTCTGCATAAATTACATTTTTAGCCATCATATGTCTGTTCAAGTGATCAAAGTTAAAAAAATGTACCTAACGGACTGCTGTCTTATCTCTGGACATACACACTTCTAAACAATCAATTTAAAGACCAAAACTAAATTGCATCTTTAGTTATCATATACCAACTTCGGTACCAGTCTGTACTGAAATGTAAAAAATGTCAATCCCTGCAGCCAATCACAGACATGTCTGTTGAGCACAATGGCCAATCAGCAGTGTTTAAGAATCCGCTCAACAGCGCTCAAAATGCTCTTGGAAAATGGACATTTTCCAAATTTGAGTACCGACTGGTACCGAAGTCGGTACTACCTAGACATCATTAAACTTCAGATTAAAAGCTAGACGACATTTTTGGCCATCATATGCACTTTTAAGTGTTCAATTAAGACTTTATGACCTCAGATTCCAACCTAGACTGGATTTTTTTGGCTGTACTTCAACTGAAAACCTAGTATAGAACCTAACAGCATTTTTGGACATCCTATGCATTTTTAAAATGTTCATATGACTTTTGAACAATCAAAAAAAGAATGTTTAATGTTAAAACCCGGTGAGCTACCTACCTCAACAGCAGTTTTGGGCATCACATGCCTATGATGCCTAAAAAGGCTATGGTCTGCCTTTTTCTGGCCCAACAGCTCTGCGAGCACAGCTTCTAAACTCACTACACAGTATCATGATTACTTTCAGATATCAACCGGTTGTCATTACTTAGAAATTTCCATTTGCAACGTCAGAATCTGCACTTTATTGGGGCAGTGGAAAGATTTTGCCAATGCCATCAACAACCTTTGGTATCCTTGTTTATGCCAGTAGACGACTGCAGGTCAGACGGAGACTCTGACAGGGGGCCTCGTACAACCACATGCTGGTAATAACTGGACATTTTGAAAAACATGGAAACGTGTGTGCAAAAGTAAAATGCAGCCTTTAAACGACATGAACAGGTTGCAGTCAGTTGTCCAAAAATATCCCCCACTGACATCAAAACCACTGATAAAGTGCAGAAAATAGGATGCAAAATCCTGAAAACAATCAGTCGTTGCTTTGATCAAAGCCGACTTGATAAATTCAACTAAACTGACTGGTGTACAATATGGAAGAATGCATGTTTCTCAAACAGAAGACATTCACTTCTCATCTCCTGTGGCTCACTGGTGGATGCACCCATCAAGGAACTGATATCCATTTAGTGGTATTAATCTTACGTTGCTTTTTATAGATGCAAAACAGTGTTATTTTTCTGCCTCCACCGGACACTTCTTTTCAACATAAATCTCTTAATGTTTTCGTGCCAGGACAGTTGCCTGCGCAATTGAGGATGGAGGCAAAATTGCACCTAGTCACACCTTTCTGCCTCCTTGATGCTTAGTAATGGGGAGGTTGTCTACCTTTATACCACTCTTAACGGCTCTCAACAGCTCCCAGCATGCTCGGATGACAGTGCTGACAGATCCAACATGCTCTCGAACGTCACCATCCCCAGACCTGTGTGGGGGTGGCAGCTTGTTTTGTTGACCTGCTGCCCCGGCAACAGGTGCAACATTGCGAGCAAATCCCACAACCTCCTATCACAGTACAGAGAACGTGAAAAAGGCTGAAGACGCAAAGTGGGAGTTTACCACAAGTGGAGCCTCTGAGATGTTTGCCTTCAGTCTTTAAAGTAAGGTCTATGTTTTGACAGCCGAAGACGAAATCGCTGAAGATGATGTTATTAGTTGTCTGTCGGCTAGCGTTTACTCAGAGTCTGTCTAAATGCTTTTTATCCTTAATTCACCTTGTTCTTCAGAGTGTTAAGTTGCACTTGGCATTAAGCTGATTGTTTAATTGACAAAACAAATGATTAAAAGCCTCAACATGCAGCACTGGGAATTCCTGTCACTATCAAGACGGTCTTAAAAAAGCAAAACAAATTGATTTCACATGATCAATGACAGAATCATGGTACAATCCCTGTACAATTTCCAAATAATTTTAGACAAGATGTGGCAGGAATATCCCCATCCTATCATTTGTTTTTAAAAGTAACGGGTCATCAGATAATCAAATTTTCCTTTTGAATTTGCTAGTTCATTGTACTATAATAACACCTTGTGTAATGGTGCAGCAAATTTCACCAGGCAAAATCCAGTCACTTCAGGAATACATGCGATCAGAACTTTCTTGAGAGCTTTAAAGATTTCCACATTAAAACTTTGCACCAGTTTCAACCAAGTTGTTCATGAGAATTTGCGGCACTAACCAACAGAAAGCCACTTGGTTTGAAAGTGACTTCTGTGTGAGATGTGTTTCATACTATACTATTTACAATGTATGCAAAATTTTGATATTAAACTGCTATTAAATGGCTCTTCTGCAACATTGTGACATTTCACTGAACTGAACAGAACATAATTGCCTCCACAGAAACACTACTTATGTTTAGATGATATCTTCTTTGACCTGCTTACTGCTGCCCAGTCAGAGAAGTAATAAAGAGGGTGCAGAAAAGTGACTTTTCCTGCACAAAAAAGTACCACTTCAGGTCGTTCATGCAAGACATGTTCATTCATCTCTGTGCTTTGTTTTTAATTTTAAAAGATACTCAACATGGCACGTCCACGCTGCTGTGTCTAGCTGCAAAAACATGTCAGTCTGCACTGTTTTAAATAGTTTTTCTACGAAATGCGCACTTGATGGATGTCTTTGACTGTTACAGAGCGCCTGGCTAACACGTTTTTAAGACACCGAGACAAGTTAAAAAGATTAAGATAATTGTGCTGCTCCTGGCTGTGGAAACCAGCATGACTTTCAGAAAGAGCACATTTCGTCATCGTTTACTCATGTGGAAGGGCCTCCAGACCTGTGTGACTTACTTTCTTCCATGGAACACAAAAGAAAATAGTTTTTGAAAAATGTCTCAGTAATTTTTTGCCCCTAAAAGGACAGTAAATAGGATTCAATGATGTTCAGACACCAACATTCTTCAAATTATCTTTTTTCCCTGCCCACAAATGATTAGTTAATCATACAGGTTTGGAACAGCATGAGGTTGAGAAAATAATGACAAATAATTATAAATTATAAATAATTTGGGTAAATTATCAGATTTAAGATTTCACAAAATGCCTGTCCACATCAATGTGGGATTATAAACTTGCTTGACATTTCATCTTAGATTATTCGTGAATCAGTTTAAATAGTTGCCAAGAAGCTGTTAATCAAAGAGGGAGGAGTTAAAAACTATAACTATACCCCACAGCCAAGCTATAAATAAAGTATCTGATGATAGCTATTTAATATTTATGGCTTAGGGTGTGCCATAAACTACATGGGCTAGATTGAACAACTGAATTAAGATTTATAAAACCTTCAAAGTTATTCTGGAGTATTTTCTTCATTGTCAGTGTTCATACTTATTTCTTAAGATATTAGCCAATTAGGACTAAAGCCACATGTTTAATTCAATGTAGATAGAGACAGGGTGAAAAAGTTAATAATTACTATGAATACTAAAAAGAAATCTCAATGGTGGCCTGGTCTGTGGTGTCTTTCACCACATTTTAATAGATCTAACCATCACTACCAGTTGTTGCTGCAGGAAAGATATGTTGCCCCATAATAATCACTCACTCCTACCAAAGGACTGCTGGAACTGATGCTGCTGGACATAGCGTGATAAAAGACATTTGCATACTTAGATGGCGCTGCAAAAAAGCAGCTGTCACATTGAAGAATATCAACCACAAAATTTTTTTGGTTTCCTTCTGATTAGTTTATCATGAAATGGCCGAGGAGTTAAAAATAAATCACCACATACTTGACCTTTCTGTCAACACCCCAAAACAATGGCTCTCTGATGAAAAAATATATATAAAATACAGAAATGGTGATATTAAAAATAATTTCTTACATTTGAGTTGGTAACACTTTCTATTATTTAAAGGGATAGTTCACCCAAAAATGAAAATTACCCCATGCTTTATACACCCTCAAGCCTAGGTGTATATGACAACATTCTTTATTCTTTAGTTATATTAAAAATAGTCCTGCTGCTTTCAAGCTTTATAAGGGCAGTAAATGGTGGTCGAGATTTAGATGCCCAATAAAGTGCATCAATCCATCATAAAAAAGTACTCCAAACTAGGGTTGGGCTGATAGACAATGTCATTGTCCATCACCGATGGCTGACAGATATTACGATGTTAAGCTGACATCAGGACCTGCAAATCATTTGCCATGGTCCTATCAGACATTTCTCCTTACTCTGTGTATGTGGTAAGTGAACTTTCATGTACTGTAATACAACAGGTTACCGCTAGCAATCGGCTAACCTTTAAGTGGCTCCATAGAACTCGTTATTTGTTTCAAGCTTTGGGCACACCCATAACTTAATACCCCCCCATTAACATATATTAATGAAGTGGACCTTAAGTTTAAAAACATGTGAACATTTGCAATCACAAATACTTCCTTTCCTGAACATTTGCTGCAATGACAATCCAACAACCCTGTTCCTGACAGGCTCGGGATTTGTTTTTGCAACTTTTGCATGATTTCACAACAGAATGGAGCTGAGAACCTTGGGTTAACCTGGGGTTAAATGCCTTGATCAAAAACACATTGATAATGGATCTCTTGGGTATCACACCAGCAGGCCTCCAGTTACTAGACCTGAATGCTAAGCGTTCCTGAAGTTGGTTACATGAACATAATTTCCACAACAACAAGCTAACAGCTTAACATCCACCAGCTACACTTCAGGAATGATCTAAATCAATCAAGGGTCTCTGTAGAGACTTAGTTTAAACTTAAACCTAAAGAGGTCATAGAAGTGA
This sequence comes from Carassius carassius, assembly GCF_963082965.1. Lineage (NCBI taxonomy): Eukaryota > Metazoa > Chordata > Actinopteri > Cypriniformes > Cyprinidae > Carassius > Carassius carassius. The sequence continues at coordinate 22,109,157 of NC_081800.1, forward strand.
CATATGCATTACCAAGCATTTTACTATGTAGACATACATAAACAGCTTTTCTCTGAAATCTCCAAAATGTTTATGCTTCAATAATATTAGATCAAGTAAGCAATAAAGTGACAACAAATGATAGAATAAATTGTGTTTCTTGAGCTCAAAACATGCTAAAATTGAACTTCTGATGACATACTGTATTGAGCATCAGGCCTACATGTCATTTGACTTCCATATCTTGATTTTTATCAAAAAGGATGCAAACGCAATGGAAATTACAAGTTAAAGCAGGTTAACAGCCTCTCCCTCCCACAGATAAGTCATCATTTCCTTTTTCTCACACTCTCAAGTTCCCTTTGATGGATGAAGCGATGTTCCAATGCCCTCACACACCGAGTTTCAAATGAAACTGTTCTGTTGTGGGAAACAGATGAACTCAGGCTGACCAAAAATACCATTGATATGGACGCTAAAGGTTCATCAGATGAACTAGTGCTCCAAACCAAATGGAAAGTAGGGAAAACTATCCAACTGTGCTGTAAGGATGTTACACAAAAAAAAGAAAAGAAAAGAAAAGAAGAGCAGGAACAGATGTCCCCGGTAGCTTATTCAATATGAAACTATGAAGACGGTCTGACAGCGGTTAGTGGTAAACCGACCATAATGATAATGAATAATGAATTCCGGTCCAGGCTTAATTGTACAAGTGTGGCTCTAAAAGCCTAACCAGAATTAACCAGGCCACAGTCACATCTACAGTGCCAGAAGACTTGAGGACTGTCCTTCATTTTCTTGTGTACAACATTAAGACTAAATAATTTCTCTAATTGGGACAGGGGAATGTACAGTAATGGGTTGGAACCATTTGAGTCACCCTGTCAGTTTCAGACACTCAGCAACATTGCCAGGCTTCACGAAACCACAAACACTCCGAGCTGAAGCGTAAAATAACCCACGTTTCTCATAGACAAAAGGCCAAAGAGTTTATGACCATAAATCCAGCATTCTCAGACGTTATCACTCCCAACCAGCTCATAAGTGTGCGTGTGAGTCAGTGTGAGTGCATGCACGAAACCACTTTAGCATCGACATACAAAAATACATGATGGACAAGGAAAGGCCATGACGAGCTGTTGTAAGTGTTGCATAAAAAACATCCATTTCAAGCTATCTATTAAACAGTGAAATGCACTATTAGACACATCAAAATATTTCCTGGTTATGGCATGCATGAAGACGGATGACAAAGCATGTAGACAATAAAAAAAGAAATAAAGCCAAGATGTGTTTGCGATTTCTACGATGACAGTTAGCAGCATGCCAGAATGTGATACCTTCTTATCTAAACAGGAGTGGCTCTCTGATCACAAAGAATGTAAACCTTAACAGAAGAAAAACCGCCTTACAGGGCAAATTAGTGCTATCGTATTTTGGATCTGCCAGCACCTCTTCAAGAGCAAAGCACTTAAAGGGATGCTTCACCTATAAACGAAAACTCTATCATACTCACCCTTGAGTTATTCCAAACCTGTAATGACAACTTTTTCTAAAGGAGATGTTTTAAAAATGTTTATACTGCTTATTTCCAGTTTTGCATGTTCAAGCTTTCCATGTCACAATTAATTACAAGATGCTAGAGGACCAATAGGGTTTGGTGTCACTGACGTCACACCAACGATGACACAGAGTATAAATAAGCAAACCTGCTAATGTTTCCTTTCGCATTCCAAAGACATTCAATTATGACAGAACTTTAATTGTTGGGTGAATTATTCCTTCACCTGACTTGGATCCATTGAGAGTCCAATGGCCCTGTTTGATAAACAAAGATTACTTAACAGATTAAAAGATTAGATGTTGATATCTATACTAATACAGTAATAAACTTGTTTTTCCAATGTCTTACTGAAAGACAGATGTTTAGAATTTTTTTACCACAGAATAGAAATGTGTCCCAACCAACTTTCGCTGAAAGACGAGAGCTACTCCATAAATGGAGGGAATGACTGGTGGTATTCTTAAAGCCGCAGACAGTAAGTTGGATCCGTCGGAGACAGGCCACACAATGAACTCTTGTGACAGACTGCAAAATAACTCTTAAGTCTTAGTTTACATTAGATCGTGCCTGAAGAGTAGGAGATAAGTATCTTCAAAAGTTGCCTGACGAACGACAGCTATTAAACCTACTAAAGAATCATTTAATTACTGGCATGCCACTGATGGCGAGTACTTTACACAAAATCCATCTTGTCGCAAGATTGCTCATTCTGAAAGAAACTAACTCAGTGAAAACTAAACCACGGGGCGTTCACACTTGGTTCCATACACCAAACTTTTCAGGTTCTTGTCAAAACACGAAGTTATCAGCAGAGTCTTTAAGTCTTGGGACACCCTCCCGCCATGCCAATGGGACTCTCAGAGAAGGCACACAACTGAGAAAACCACATTTTAGAAAAGGCAAAAAGATTCCTTGGCACCCTGTAAGTCCTCTTATTGAGTTTTTACAAGCTGGTCTAGTGCCAGTTCTGGCTTGCGCTGCCCCGTTCATGCCATCAGCTCAGTGAAGCATAACAACAGAGCGGTACTTTATGCTGAATGCTTTCAAGACCACAGTGAAGCATTAATAGGCCGACGAAAGTCCAGGGCATCAGATAGGAAGGTGCGCACGATGGGCGCACATTCTTTCCTCAAAAGAACATCTGCATGTATTGCACCAGAGACTCACTCTATTGGGAGGTCTCTGCACCACAACCAATCCAAACACATGACTGCTTGTTCCTTTCAACTTTATCTAAACACTACTGTGAGGAATTATGGGTGAAAAAACGTTGCCTCTAGCGAGCAATTCCATCCACTCAGTCACAACTGCACATGCATTAAGGTTCGGCAGACTCTTCTATCACTGCGTTCCTCCAGGTGTTTTTGTTTTTTTTCCAGGAATGAAGATGATTTCAACTTGGTAAATGGCTGACAGGATATAAAGTGATGTGTGGTTTTTGTATTTGTATCATTTCTGTCGTAATGTGATATATGATGGTTCAAAATATTTTAGGCGGGAATTACATCAAAGTCCTGTTCCTCTTTTAGGGATAATCTCTGAGCCAGTTTCATCATCCACCAGGCAAAAATGGTACATTCAACAGCTCTGAAATGAGCCACAAAACATTAGTGTCTGCCAAGGTTCAGGGTTCATTAGAATCCCTAAGCCTAAATATGGCAACAGAAATATAGATTCTTGCATAAGCATGCACCACAAATTCCTAACAATATATGACTTCCAATTATCCTAGTGTAAATTTTGGTTTACTTTACAGTTTTTCACCATGCCAACACTCAAATCATCATTTTCCATAGATCTGCGGAGGCAAAAATTAAGAAACGTATTGGTTTCACATTTGGTCAGGTTTTTGATGGCCATCCCTCACTCACCGTGGCGCTTACTCTGACGTCATACAGGCGTGCCCATTCATCCTCATGGCTGTCCACCATCATGACGCTGTCGTCCTCCTCCGAACCCCATTCTGCCTGCAGGTCCAACCGTACCTCTTCACCAAGGGAGTGCATGCCAATGGCAGGGAAAAGCCCATCTGGAACCACCGGCACCACCACTGACCCTACCTTCCATTCAAACACAAACACAAACACACACACACAACACACACACACACACACAGAGAGAGAGAGAGAGAGAGCTCTGTTAAAGCATTCCATAAAGTTAAACATTTTTTTACAGCACAATATAATATTATAATTTATTTGAAGACTAGACTATTATGTGTTCAAAGACTTTATCTCTACAGATTCTTTTAACAAGTGTAATGAAGTAATAAACAAAACTGTTACACAAAATGGACTATAGAACTCATAGTTTGATGCAGGTGTTATGTAATTAGCTAAAGAATGCTTAAATCTATAGTGTCTAATTATTTTTACATAGGGCTGTCCAAGTTAACACTTGCAATTAATTAAATGTGCTTAACACTGTTTTACTTGGTACATGGCAATTTCCTTATGTAAAAATTGAATTAAAGGGATTTAGACACTTTACACTTAGATAAGTCCTAAATTTATTTTACCTAAATCATCTATAAATGTCATTTCATTGACATTTAAAACAGTCACCATAACTACCATTCAAAAGTTTGGGGTCAGTAAGATTTAATGTTTTTAAAAGAAGTTTCACCAAGGCTGCATTTATTCTATCAAAAATGCAGTAAAAACTGTAATTTTGTGCAATATTATTATAATTTTAACGAACTTTTCCAGTTGAATATATTTTAAAATGTAGTTAATTCCTGTCATGCAAAGCTGAATTTTCAGCATCATTACTCTGGTCTTCAATGTCAAATGACCCTTCAGAAATCATTCTAATATGTTTATTTGGTGCTCAAGCAACATTTTTTCTTAATATTATGTTGAAAACAATTGTACTTTCTTAACTGTATTTGTGGGAACTACGATACTTTTTTCAAGATTGATTAATTGCATTTATTAGCATAGATTTTTGTGTCAGTATAAGAGTCTTACCGACTCTATACTTTCAACAGCTGTGTTCATCCGCAATACACTAAGAATTGCGTTAATATTTCCGTGAATTGGTCACAAGTTCTTTGGTACACACTGAGATTCACCTCCTTTCCATTCTTTGTGAAAAACACAGTGACGAGTCCGGCATCGAAAGTGTCTGCATAGATACCGCAACCAATTCGGTCACCGCGGTTACATTTAGGACCAAACTGCTGACCGACAGTGTTGCCGTTGTACAATCTGTGAAGAGGAGTGATAGAGACATCAATGACTTATAACTGGAAAGGTTCATGGAAAGAAGAAGTGATCCTGAATTAAAAAAATTCCACCAGGCAACCAACAAAGCAAAGTTGACAAAAACACATTTTATTGATTAAAGTATTAAAATACCTTACATATTTAAACAAGTAAAAAGCAAAGCAAAACAAAACAAAAAAACTTACTTTCCATCATCAGCATGATAAGCTATTGAATGTGGAAGCCAGCCAGGCTGTTGGTCAAGTTTGTAATACTGGGGAACCAGGCCAACAGCAATGGTCCCTCTAACTCCAGTATCCATAATGGTCACCTTGAAGTAGCATAAAAACCATTAAAAACATATGGGCACCAGTATATGTGCATATATTTGTGTTTAATTTTTTATTGGTTTTTCCATTTAGGAAAACAAAAACAAAACAAACAACAACAAAGCAAATGAACAAACAGATGTAGCTAGTATCAATTTAACAGAAATAGCAAGATTAACAGAGAAATTGACATGGTAGTGTAGCATAACAAATAAATAAATACGTAACAATAGCAAAACTACCAAGCATATGAAATCAAATAGACAGAGTATATGCAGGGAATACCACATATCCACCCATCCCCCCATCCCCCCAACCCCCCACCCAATAGGACCCCAAGAGAGAAAAAAAAGATGACTACAATAAAGATTTTAGTGTAGAGATGGTATCATCCCAACATGAAATGTTTTCAGGTTTGGCCAAGTGCAAGTTTGCTGCCCAACGTTCCATAATGGCGATATCCATGTAATCTAGCAGCCATTTGTTTAAGGATAATAAATGAGGGGGTTTCCATCTACCTGCTATCAGCCTTTTAGCCGCAGTAAGACCAGCCAAAAAAAAGGCGTTTGGATTTAGCAGGTAGGTTCAAACCCGAAGAGTCATTCAATAATAAGAGAGTAGGCGAGTAAGGAATCTCCTGAGACAATAATGTGGACAATACACTACAAACATTTTTCCAGAAAGCCACAACACCTGGGCACTCCCACACCATATGAAAAAAAGTGCCCAAACTCTTTTGCAAGCACAGAGTACAATTAGGAGAGGGCAAAGCTTTAAATCTGAACAAACTGCGGGGAGTGTAATATGACCTGTATATAAAGTTGTAATGAATCATTCGGTGGTTTGGGTTTCTGGAAGAGAAAGACTGAAGTGCCAGTCCAGATTATTATTATCAGATAGCAAATCCTGCTTCCAAACTCTATCCAGAGAGAATGGTTTGTCCGATGCCTGAAACAAGACAGCATAAATAATAGAGACCAACCCCTTACCCCCTGTCAAAACCTTATGACAAGGATATAATCCTAGTGTGCCATTCCAAAGAACCCCATAAGTGCGCATTGCTGTACGTAACTGAAGATAAAAGAAAAAGGAGGAACCGGGTAAATTAAAGATTTTCTGAACATCTAAGAATGAGCGGAGACCTTCAGCCCCAAAAATGTCAGATAGTGTAAATACACCATTATTTGCCCAACTAGAAAAGTATATAGGGCGTCCTCCCAGCTGTAGACGAGAGTTAAAGAAAATAGGTGACTGGAGATACCAATTAGAGCTGAAACAACGAATCGATTTAATCGATTAAAATCGATTATTAAAATAGTTGTCAACTAATTTAGTCATCGATTCGTTGCTAAATAACTTTTATTTGCCGTAAGCGGCTCATTTCGTGCATATTTCAAATCTGCGGTGACCAAAGTGTGGCAGTAATGAGCCACCGGAGGTTTTACTCAGCCAGTACAACAGGAGAAGTAGCGAATAGCCAATAGCTGGCCTTGTTTTATGTCACGTGCTTCCATCATATCATATGATGACATCATATGATGTCTATGTCTGCAGCATTCAGCGTGATGTGGGCGTACTTTACATTGAGCCTTTAAAAAAGAAGAGTAACCTGTAAACTCTGCACTACTGCACTGTTTAAGGGGACGTTCACATATCGCGTCTTTTGCGTGCTCAAGTTCGTTATTTCCAACACCGCACCGCATCGAGTTAAAAACATTTAAACTTTTCAGAATGCCGCAACCGCACCGCGGGTCATGTGACAAGAACTAACCAATCAGCTTCATCCTTTCCCGTAACAACGTTAAAAGCTCAGTCAAGATGAAAGGAACAGCTGATCATAGTTGTATATGGATTTCCATTTTGAAATAAATTTAGTAGCAGAGCTACTGCAAGCGATTTTTTTGAGCTACAAATCCATTTATCCTTTGCTGAAATTTCCGCGTCTTCAAGGAGAGAGCAAGGAGGTTGCTTAGCAAAGGCAGACGCCTCAGGGGCGCTTCTGCGCGAGCGCTTTGGAAAGAAGGAGAAAGCGGTGCGCCTAGCGTTTTCCACGCGTTTTAGGCGCGATATGTGAACGGCCCCTAAGACTTACATTTGTGCAGATTCTCCAGTACAATGTTGTTTGCAAATGTTTAGTCGTAAAAGCTGATAACATTGCTTTTTAACAGTTAACATTTAAAGCTTTACAAACATGTTCTGTGATCAGTTTGTCGTTTACCAGTTCAAAATTCAGTCGTGCAGCCTAATTATGACTGAATGAGAGAGGTAAATGTAGATATTTGAAATGCACTTTTTTTTCTAAGTATTCACTGCTCTTTTTCACACAGCAGGTTTTTTGTGTGTGTCCTATTTTTTTCTGGACAACCTTCTGATGGATTTTACTTTAAATTGTGAGTTCCATTCAGGTTTCATGCCATTGGCACTTTTTTTGAAGGATTGTTTACAATTTCACAGCAAAAGCTATAAAGCTGTTTCCCAGTAAATAATAAAATACAATGCACTGCAATTTTATTCTGTTTTATCCTTATTCTTCGTGAAAATATGTTCTGAAAGATTCCTTAAGCTTTGTTCAGGATGTTAAACTACTTTAGGAGCTCTAAGGACTGCCATGGTGAAAACATTATTTGAAATCTCCTTGTGAAATTTGCTAGAGTATGGGTCAGTGTTCTGATTGCAGAAGAGTTCTACAAAAGAATTACTAACACAATAAAACAACTCCAGGTATATTTTTGATGAGGATATGACAGTGCAAAATGGTTAAAATCTCTTAAATCTATGCTGAATGATAAAGACCATTTATTAATAATATACTTGGGGGAAAAATGGAAAAAACTAAAATATAAGTACATAAACCGATTAATCGTAAAAATAATCGACAGATTAATCGATTATCAAAATAATCGTTAGTTGCAGCCCTAATACCAATTTGGAGATATTTTACAATATTCTATATTGTTTAATAGAAATATTAGAGTAAATAAGATCTTGTAATCGGTGGGGCTTTACAATATTTTCCTCAATAGAACGCCAAGATACACAAGATGCCGTGTCAAACCAGGTGGAAAGAGGGCACAACACAAAGGCCCAATGGTATAATTGGAAGATTGGGAGTCCTAAATCCCCAGACTTTTTTGGCCTTTGAAGGACAGAGATTTTAATTCTGGGTCTTTTATCCGCCCAAATAAATTTAGAAAGTAGTAAATTAATTTTTTTCCAATAACCTTTGGGAGGTGCCAATGGAAATAAGACAAACAACAAAGGTGAGAGAGGACAACCCTGTCGAGATCCTCTAGATATGGGAAATTGCTTAGAACAGGTGATTCCTGTCAAAACCGTTGCAGTAGGATCATTATATAAAGTTTGAATCATAGATAAAAAAAATTGTCCAAAGCCCATATGATACAAAACCTGCCACAGAAAATGCCACTCAAGATGATCAAACGCCTTCTCTGCATCAAGAGACAAAATACCATTTGAAAAATCTGCGGTTTTGGAAGCTTCTATTATGTGAAGAAGGCGACGGACATTATCTGAGGCAAGGCAATTCTTGATGAAAACAGTCTGATCCACGTGGATTAGAGTAGACAAATGTGGTTCCAATCGGGAAGCTAAGACTTTGGCGAACAACTTAGTATCAGCATTTAGAATAGAAATAGGACGATAACTCGAACACTCAGAAGGTTCCTTACCCTTTTTTAAAAGTAAAGAAATAATAGCAATATTTGAATTGTTAAAAAAAGAACCCTTAGTAATTGTAGAATGAATCATCTCCAGTAAAAGAGGACCAATTTGGGGCCAAAAGGCCAGATAAAACTCGGGGGGTATACCATCAAGCCCTGGAGATTTACTCTTATTCATGCTCAATAAGGCTTTGTACAACTCACTCAGAGTTATTGGAGCATCAAGTTCAAGAACAGAATCATAAGAAAGCTTTGGAAGTTGAAGAGGGTTCAGAAAGCTTTTGCATGCCTGCTCATTATAAATAAACTCTGAGGAGTATAAATTAGAATAAAATGAGCAGAAGACATCATTAACCTCATTTGGATCAGAACACAGTTTACCTGTGGAAGATTTAACAGACGTTATGTTGGCCAATTGTTCATTGGTTTTAAGTTTCAAAGCCAGTAGATGACTTGGTTGAGCACTGTACAAGTAATTAAGTTGCCTAGTCCTATGAATGAAAAAGTCAGATTTGTTCCTAAGTAGTTGATTAAGGTCTTTCATCTACAAATCTCGCTCAAGAATAAGGTCAGAGGTAGCATTCAGAGACGAAGAACGCTCTAAAGTTGAAATTCTATTTTCTAAATCTACGATATGCTTCCATCTTGTTTTGTTTAGATTAGAGGCAAACCCAAATGTTTTGTCCCTTATGAACCCTTTTACAGCTGAAAAGAGTACCCTGGGATCATCAACAGAGGATCTATTTATCGTTAAAAATGGGTCCAGCTGTTCTTTCATTTCCCTTAGAAAAGTTTAATTCTGCAATAAAGTACAATTGAACCGCCAATGGGCCGCTCGTTTGGGGCCTGGAGAGATTGCCAGTTTGCCAAATACAGCCCTATAGTCAGAAAGAGACATAGGAAGAAGAGCGAAATCAGAGGCTTTTTCAAATAAATGTTTAGAAATGAAAATGTAATCTATACGGGAAAAAGTTCTATGTCGTGATGAAAAACAAGAAAACTCCTTTAGAGAGGGATTAGCAGTCCACCAAACATCTATTACGGCACAGTCTAAAGCCCATTTTCTTAATGCAGTGGAAGAAAGACGTTGGTTTGCCCCCTCCACCACACCAGTTCTATCTAATGAATGTGACCAAACCGCATTGAAGTCACCTCCTATTATTAGACCAAAATCAGATAAATCCAGTATAAGTTTAGTCAGATAATCAAAAAAGCTCCTATCAAAAGCGTTAGGGGCATAAACGGAATTTTATCATTTATTAGAGTTTTAATAAAGACAACTCTACCCTCAGAATCTTTCCCGGTGTCTAAAATTGTAAACTGAAAACTACGTTTAGCAACAATTGCTACTCCTCTGTTTTTTTTTTATTTGAGGAAGAAGCAATGACATGATAAAATTTATTATGAAATCTGGAAACATCCCTTTCCAGAAGATGGGTTTCCTGAAAAAGAGCTATATCTATTTTCATCCTCCGCAAAAAATCCAGAGTGCTTGTACGTTTATGAGGAATATTAAAACCCCGGCCATTACACGACAAAAAAGAGACACTAGTCATAAGTGTCTGAGTAGAAAAATAATATTAAAATAGTGAACCAATAAACTACCACCTTGAATGCAAAATGAAAAGTGTAAAGTTCTATCCTTTGGGTCCTGTCCCATCCAACCATTATCCCTGCATTCCGAAAACCTCCCACCCACCCACCAAGCCTACCCTCATTCCCTTCTGAAACCCCAAAAGAAAAAGAAAAAACAAATGGAAAAAAGGTCCATCTAGAGCCCACCCTCACCCCCCAAAAAATTGAAGTGACAGTAAGGATGGTCAGATAGCCCCTTCCTCTCCAAAAAAAAATGAAAGAAAAAAAAGATAAACTCCATCTGAGTGCAAACTGCATAACAACACAGAAAATATACAAACTGCCAGGCTTCTCGAACCAAAGCCGCCGACCAAACAACTGTAAACAAGTCAGAATGACCAGAGTGACGACCCATCAGTTCTGACGCGTCATCCAGGAAGTAAACAAACCAGCATATAAGGAACTTAACAGAACGGTAAAGTAAAGTAGATAAGCGCTCAAAACATGAGCCCTACCCCAGTCAGTTAGCGGGATTGTCCTCCTCTGGACAAAGAAACTTCTCCGCCTCTGATGGATCACGAAATAAATGTTGTTCTGATCCACGGATAAGTTTGATGACAGCCGGGTAGAGCAAGAACGCCTGGTATCCTTGCTGTCGGGACCGGTGCATGACAGGGAAACAGGGGCGCCTCCGCTTCGATGTGTGGTCACTGTAGTCCGCTGTGAACCAAATGGTGTGCCCATCGACTTCAATTGGATTTTCCCTGGCTTCTTTGTGGATGCGATCTCTGTCTATATACCGGAGAAATTTCATGATCAAAACTCTAGGAGCCGAAGTGGATTGGCGCAGGTGACCCATGCGATGAGCCCGCATTAGCTCCGGAGGATTGGCGGCGAGTCTCGGGAACCATTTCGAGATGTTAGCACTCAGGTAGGCCAAGGCATTACCCTTTTCTGCTCCTTTTAAGAACATCAGCCGTAGGTTGTCCCTTCTGCTTCTGTCCTCCAGATCTGCCAGTTTGGACTGTATCTGGTCCAGAGAATCGCCATGTATTGAAGCTGTAATCTCCGCTTTCTTTATGCGCTCCTGAAGTTTAACGGAGATGATGCGTTGTTTGTCAATCTCCTCAGTGTGTTTGTTCAGAGTCGCTTGCATATTATCAAGCTGAGTCTCTATGCGATCAAATCTTTCGCTGGCATTCTTCTCAGCTTTATTGAAATGTTTCATAAGAACAGCTTCAAGAGAGGCCATTGTGAGGCTTTCAGATTCCTCCTCTTCATCCTCATACACCGTTTTTTTTTAAAGCATCTCTAGATTTGCTATTGTTTCGACCTTGTCTCGACATAGCATAAAGCACAAGTTTTAGTTTTTCAATTGTTGAAAGTTTAGGAAGAAATTCAAAAGCCTGGCAGTGAACAAGTTTGCATCAAACAATTTGGAGGGAGAGGAGCTGAAGTTCTAGTCTGCCATCTTGTCCGCCATCTTTAGAAACTTTATAAGCAATTGTTTTTTTGACAGGTTGTTTTGAAATGACTAAAGGGCAAAATACATCTTTCAGGGACTTCTATGCAAATGCCACCGGTAATGTGTGTCATGAGCGGCAATGATTCCAAAATAACAGACGGTTAAAGAATCAACAGTTAACAAGAACCATTTGGCTGAGTCACAGGATGGAAATGTCAGGTAACCTGCTATTAAGAATTTTAACGTCTCGGCTACTACTTATCTCTCCCTTTGTATGCAAAGCATTTCAGGAATAACTTCCACACCCTCTCCACGGCAACCTCCTCGAAGCTAGTAAATTTCCAACATACAGCTATGAAATTTGGAAAGGACTGCCAAAGCTCATTTGTTAAATTTTCTCATGCTCATAAATCAAATTCTCAGACAGACAGAGCGATTAGTTTCATTGAAAACTCAACATGGAATACCATTTGTTAATCTTGAGGGACTATCTTGCAAAAAAGACGGATTAATCCTCCTGCATGTGACTCAACAATTGTAGCCGTACCGTTGGAGAGGGCAAGCATAGACAAAGTTACCCAGTTATTGCTTCAAAACTAAACTTAACCCTGTGCCCTCAGCCAAAACCAAACATGGGTGTAAAAAAGGGACCCCACCGGTTACCAAAAGTTTAAGTCCAGGTTTCCTCATCTTCCTAATTGTCTCTTTCGAGGATTTGCTTTCCAAGCTTTGAGAAGCGACTATAAATCCTGATAACCTACATACAATCTCTTGCTTGCTGGTTAAAAGGCTTTCCTGCTCCAAAATCAGTGCACTATGATTAATTTAAGAGGCTCTCATTTAATTTACCACAGCTTTGACAAAAAAACCATGCCATGAACCTTGAGGCTACAAAATTCCATGCCAGAGCTCCAGGGAAAATAATCAATTACACTAATAGAGATATTTCCACTTGACTATCGACAAAATTGATTTGCACATGCACACGTGAGCACCCTGAGAAAACAGAGCAGAGGTTAATCACTGTATGGCACTTCAATGTTGAAACAGGCAGTGAAGGTGCAGCAACACGGTCCAATCTTGATTAAGCGTTGACTTCCTTGCCCACAGGGGCTGAAATTAAACCCCTGTGAAAATGTAATGAGGAAACATGAGGACAATGTTGACGCATATCCCGACTGGCAGATGACCTTTATGGAAAAGGAGGGAAAAAAAGTTCCCAGACTTCACCAATTTGAAGGATTCTGCGTCACAATCAGGTGATGTAGAGCATATAAAGCAAGAGCGAGTTCTTCATTTATTACTCATAGCTCACTGATGAAGATGTCACATTCATTCCCACATGCTGCAGATATTCCCAGGGTGCATAATCACGTACTGAGTGACGTTGTTGGTCAATAAGATTGCGATACAGTCTGGTCTGAGACATCTGCTTTGAGAATATTTTTTACAAGCCACAGATGATTTTTAAATTAGAATGTTACATCTCAGTAATTCCTTCAAAAATGGGCAGTACCAAAACATTGACTCAGATTTTTACAGAAAACCCCTCGATTTTAGAGACAACAAGGATTGGTATGCAAAAAAACAAATAATAATAATAATTTATTATTATTATTATTATTATTATTATTATTATTATTATTATTATTATATATATATATATATATATATATATATATATATATATATATATATATATATATATATATATATATATATATATATATATATATATTTGTTTTTCAAAATCAACTAGATTGCCTATAATTACTGACGGAAATTAATCTTTAGATTGTCTATGAGAATTAAAATTAGGTGAAAAACTAAAAAAAGATTAGCTACTGAGGCAAGAACCATGGAAATGGATTAGACCCTGATCCTGGATTCTTGCTGAACCAAAATCAGAGCGTAACAATTGCTGCGTCTCGCTGTGTTCTGCTCACAACAAAGGAGAAAATGTTCTATGGTGTGGCTAAATGGTTTTGAATATTGGGATCATAACACGTAGTCTTATCATGCAAACTAAATCGGTTGTTTTGAACTTTGCATTCAAAGGAAAAAAGAAAATGTTAAGCAGGAAAGCGGTTTATAAACAATAAAAAAGTATAAATAAAGAAAAAAGTTTCTTGAGCAGCAAATCAGTATATTAGAATGATTTCTGAAGAATCAGACAGGGAAGACTGGAGTAATGATGCTGAAAATCTATCTTAGCCATCATAGGAATAAATTACATTTTAAAATATTCCCAAAGAGTTATTTCCAAATGTAATAATACATTGGAACTTGTTTCTTGTTTCAAAAACATAAAAACTCTTTCCAAACTCCAAATTGTCAACAGTATGTACTGTTTATGAAAATTTGACAAGAATAACAGAATATTAATAATAAAGATCCATGTATATGTATTATCACAACCTACATCTGCACACAAAGCAGATTTCTTTTTTTTATCTTGAAATCTGAAAAATAAAAATCAGCATATTTTTCATTTTTCATTTGTTCAAACAAATATTTTATGTTCAGGGATAGAAAATGAATAAGCAACTTGAATATTTGATCTCTACATGTGGGCAGGAATGAAACGCCCCTCTCCGCTGACTGGTCAACCAAACATTTAATAGTCCTTAAAAAACATAATAAGAGTCCACAGCTTCTATGGATTCTTAACGTATTTATTTCTACTAATGTTAAATTTGATCTCTTTCTCTTCATCAAACAGCCAGATTAAAGAATGGCTTGACACAAACTGTAGAGGCAGAGCTTAGACAGAGCTCTCTTTTGGTAGGCATAAATTCTGCAACCTACTTTGCACCTATACTCACAACTACCTACATCTTTGGCACACCGCCTGAATTATTATAGCTAACCACCTATAAAAATCAGCGTGGCAAAGCTGCGCGATGCACTGCAGCATGAGAACAATGTATTGCAGACAAGCGCAGACCACTATTAAAGGGATAGTTCACCCAAAAATCTAAATTATGTCATTAATAACTCACCCTCATGTCGTTCCAAACCAGTAAGACCTCCATTTATCTTTGGAACACAGTTTAAGATATTTTAGATTAGAACTAACCCTTTAATTTATGTGAACAAAGCCAGTTTTAGACAATAAAGTACGTTTATTTATTTTATATTCAGCATTGGCCAGCTAACTGATGGCATACAGAACTTTAATTTTTTCTGCCAACTAAACTAAAGTCACAGAACCGTTGTGTGACTGACTCACAGCAGGCGCATAGAATGGTGTATCATTCCTGAATTAATCAGTCTTTGTAAAACCCATTATTATAGACAACAATGCAATTACCAATTATTAAAAGACAGCCACTTGATTTTATTCCTAAATGAATGAATGAAGCATTTTGAATGAACTGATTGAATAAAAGGCTCCTTTATTAACACAATGATTTACGGCCACCTAGTGGCAATATTACTTTCATAATTCAAGTATCATTTCATTTTATTCATATTTCTGTATTAAAAATGTTGTATTAAACAATCTCATTTCATTATACATTTGTAAATGCTGTGTAAATGCACGTCTGCTAAGCATTAAATTGTAAATGCTTCTAAAAGCATCTTCAGACGCAGGTTCTATGTCACTGAATACTGATGTAATTGGTAACAGCCATTGTAATATTATTATTATTTATTTGATGTAAGAATTTAACATTAATGATGACATACAAAAGGTAAAAAAATAATAAACTATAAATAAAAACAGATCAAATCAGTTAATTTATTTCAGTAATTCAACTCAAACTCTGAAACTTGTGTATTAAATAAATTCAATGCACACAGACTGAAGTAGTTTAAGTCTTTGGTTATTTTAATTGTGATGATTTGGGCTCACATTTAACAAAAACCCACCAATTCACAAACAATGTGAATGTGAACAATGTGAACAATCTTAACAAATTAGAATATGGTGAAATGCCAATCAGCTAATCAACTCAAAACACCAGCACAGGTTTCCTGAGCCTTCAGAATGGTCTCTCAGTTTGGTTCACTAGGCTACACAATCATGGCGAAGACTGCTGATCTGACAGTTGTCCAGAAGACAATCATTGACACCCTTCACAAGGAGGGTAAGCATCAAACATTCATTACAAAAGAAGCTGGCTGTTCACAGAGTGCTGTATCCAAGCATGTTAACAAAGTTGAGTGGAAGGAAAACGTGTGGAAGAAAAAGATGCAACCAATCGAGAGAACCGCAGCCTTATGAGGATTGTCAAGCAAAATCGATTCAAGAATTTGAGTGAACCGAGGCTGGGGTCTAGGCATACAGACATGTCAATGAATTTGGCTACTGTTGTCGTATTCATCTTGTTAAGCCACTCCTGAACCACAGACAATGTCAGAGGCATCTTACCTGGGCTAAGAAGAAGAAGAACTGGACTGTTGCCCAGTGGTCCAAAGTCCTCTTTTCAGATGAGAGCAAGTTTTGTATTTCATTTGGAAACCAAGGTCCTAGAGTCTGGGGGAAGGGTGGAGAAGCTCATAGCCCAAGTTGCTTGAAGTCCAGTGTTTAGTTTCCACAGTCTGTGATGACTTGGGGTGCAATGTCATCTGTTGGTGTTGGTCCATTGTGTTTTTTGAAAACCAAAGTCACTGCACCTGTTTACCAAGAAATTTTGGAGCACTTCATGCTTCCTTCTGCTGACCAGCTTTTTGAAGATGCTGATTTCATTTTCCAGCAGGATTTGGCACCTGCCCACACTGCCAAAAGCACCAAAAGTTGGTCAAATGACCATGGTGTTGGTGTGCTTGACTGGCCAGCAAACTCACCAGACCTGAACCCCATAGAGAATCTATGGGGTGTTGTCAAAAGGAACATGAGAAACAAGAGACCAAACAATGCAGATGAGCTGAAGGCCACTGTCAAAGAAACCTGGGCTGTCAGTCAGTGCATTATTTGCTTTTCCAGTGAGCATGAGCGGTGAAGCGATCACATGGACCATGAGCAACTCAACGGAACACACATTCATAGAGCGGAATATTGAACGGAGCGTCACACTGCAGTCAAAATGCCTAGAGAGAGAGTGAAACTTCGATTTTCAAACAGCATTCACTTCTGAAAGTTAATTTTGTTTCCAAAAAAATGACATGGCATACTTATTAGCTCAAACTGCTGTGAAATGAATGATACTCAAAGACAAGACATAAATCAAACATTTGGAAAACTAAAAACAAAGCAAAAAATAGTGTGACTGAGACATACAATATAGGACATCTACCAAATCACACCAAGTTAAGCACTTACATAAAGTTATTGGTACTTGGGTGAATGGATTTCCTAACAAAGGCAACAGAAAGGGTATTGAAATTATTCCAATGTTTTTAGCAGCCTTTAGCAAACAAAATATGTGTGCTGCTTACCTCGAAGTAACAGTTTCCCTTTGATAAGGGGCGTGGAGCCACATAACAGCCAACTTCATCAGAGTTCCCTTGGTAACTACAGAAGGGAAGCAATAAAAAGCTTAATCTCTAATAATCAGAGCAGTGTTGCTTTAGGTACTTTATTAAAATGTCCAGTGATGTGTGGACTAGTTGTTGAAATCAGGTTCAGTTATGTTTCTACATGTTTTACACCAGGGTTCCTCAAATCTTGCCCTGGAGGGGCAATGCGCTGCACAGTTTAGCTCCAACCCTGATCAAACTCACCTACCTGTGATTTTCTAATGATCCTGAAGACACTGATTAGCATACTCAGATGTGTTTGATTAGGGTTACAGCTAAGGTCTACAGGAAAGTGGATCTCATGGGCCAGATTTGAGGATCCCTGTTTTACACTGATATGGTTGAGAGCTACTTTTGGAGTCCTATGTTTGAAGACCAAACAGCAGTTAATTTTCCAAGAATTCAAGCCAGAATTAACTCAGAAAGATCAAGTTATCACCGAGCTGTCAATGCTAATGATCTTCAACAATACTACTTTGATGTTTTTGACGCTAAAGGCATCATAAAATGTAGAGCAAAATGTTATGTAAAGGAATAGTTCAGCCACACATATCATTCCAAAATGAATAAAATATTGATATTACACACACACACACATATGTCTGGTCAGCTATCCTTGTGGGGACTCTCCATAGGCGTAATGGTTTTTATACTGTACAGACCGTATTTTCTATCACCCTACACCAACCCTACACCTAACCCTAAGGCTGGGCATACACTGTGTGATTTTCATCCGATTCTGAGCCGAATTCTGACTCGTGTAACTCTTTGGCTGCATTTACACTGCAGCTCTTGATGCCCAAATCTGATTTTCTGACTATATCCGATTTTTTTGACGACCTGCTTACATCATCTTTTAAAAGTGTCCCGTATCCGATGTTTGCATTTACACTATACACTGCTGAAACTACCAAACGTAGACATTCTGACCCGGAAAAGGAAGTAAAACAGCACGAAATTCAATGGATGCAGATGCAAATAAAATTACACAGTGTTTTGCTTTCCACAATATTTTGAAAAGTCAACAAAAAAATCAGCAAAACATTGGTCTCATACGGCGGAGAAAAAAAGAGGAGCCCTTTTTGCAGCCTGGGCGAATTTCACGCATATAATAAGTCATGTAATCTCAGTTGGTGGTGTCCACCTGAGTTGACGTCACTTTTTTAATGACGTACTGTGACGAGTGGGGCGGGGCCGAGGGACATGGGAGCGAGGCCGGGGGAGTGATTGGAGATGAACTACACCTGTTCGTCCCACCGGTCTCGAGGCCCATGGAGGAGATGGAAGGATATAAAACTGGAGCGACGACAGTGAAGGACGAGAGAGGACCAGGCCTGGGCTTTTAGTTGTGTTTTGGTTTTATTTTATGCGCACCAGTCGTCCGTGAGGGGCTGGTGCGCTGTTTTGGGTTTATTTTCCTTTATTAAAATGTTGTTTGATTGTCCGCCGGTTCCCGCCTCCTTCTTCCGGATGAATATCAAGGTTGATATCGTTACAGTGGTGCCGAAACCCGGGAGAAGGAGGGACGCGCTGCTGAAGATCCCTCGCCGCTGTGGTGAATCCGCGGTGCCATCGAGCTGGCGAGGAGGATGCCGCCATGGACGCTCAAGGCGGTGGACTGGAGCGAGTTGCCGGGGACGGGCGAGCTCGCTGCCGACCGCCCACGATAGGGAGGGACGGCTGCCGTCCGTGAGGGAGCGGAGGAGTCGGCGCCGTTCGCCAGGGGGCCGGAGCCTGCTGCCTCCGTGAAGGTATCCGGAGGAGCAGGGAACGGGGGACTCCTGCCGGCTGCCCAAAACCGGAGGAGCCGTCGCCGTCCACCGGGCGGCGGAGGGGTGTCGTGCCGTCCGCCGAGGGCCGTCCAGTGCCACCGCCAGGCACCGCGGAGGAGATCGCCCAGCCGGTAGAGGGCCGAGCAGCAGTGCGTCTGGGAACCGGAATTTTTTTTTTTTTTCCTCTCTCCCCTCTCTCGTCTCTGTCGCTCCTCCTTCCATCTCCTTTTCTCTCGCCTCGCCTGTCCTACCCCCAGGTTCCCGCAGGTCCCCGGGAGCGGCCCCCCCGGAGGGAGGGGGGGGGGGGGGAGTAGAGCGCAGTCTCGGGAGTACCCCCCGGCCTGCGAGGGGCGATGGGGGTATGTGACGAGTGGGGCGGGGCCGAGGGACATGGGAGCGAGGCCGGGGGAGTGATTGGAGATGAACTACACCTGTTCGTCCCACCGGTCTCGAGGCCCATGGAGGAGATGGAAGGATATAAAACTGGAGCGACGACAGTGAAGGACGAGAGAGGACCAGGCCTGGGCTTTTAGTTGTGTTTTGGTTTTATTTTATGCGCACCAGTCGTCCGTGAGGGGCTGGTGCGCTGTTTTGGGTTTATTTTCCTTTATTAAAATGTTGTTTGATTGTCCGCCGGTTCCCGCCTCCTTCTTCCGGATGAATATCAAGGTTGATATCGTTACACGTACGATTCGCATTTACTGGGGAATATCCAATTTGTCTGCTTACATGGCACATGCAAATGCACGTATCAGATTCATATCTGATTTATTACCACATATGAATGAGGCCTGAATCCGATCTGAGAACATCGGTTTTTTTCCTGCTTACATGTTCACCGGTCATATCCGATCTGTGCCACATGAGAGGAAAAAATCAGATTTGGGTCACTTGAACCATGCAGTGAAAAATGGGGCCTTTTTTGGGTCAGCCGATTTTCAGCATTTTCGTGCGTCGTTTGTCACGCAGTGTCATGCATTAACCTCTCCCGACCGGCAATCGGTTGGTCAGATGGATTTCTGACATGTCAGAAATTTTGGTCGCCTCTCGTGAGATATCGCACTATTGAAGCAGGGCTACGAACTGATTTTCTGCGTTTCCCTCACTGCGTATGCGCGAAACCATGGTGACACAGCGTGTAGCGTGGACTGAAGTGATGGAGGGACAACTTGTGAAGTTATGGCAAAGAAAAATAAAAATAAAAGAGGGAAGAAAACGCCTGCAAACCATATTGGCCACGTCTTCCGAGCCACCTGCGCGTCAGATATGCTGACGCTTTTTTTTTTTTTTGGACATTTCAGCATACAGAATTGCGCATATCACCAAAGCAGTGCGTTTATCCCGGGAAAGCATGTTTATTCTGAAACATGCCACAATTATCCGGGTTCTGAGGGATCCTACGTGTTGATTCCTCACGTATAGTGTGAGCAGTCAAATCGCAACTTGACGATTGGACCATACAGTGAGTGCATAAAAATCGTGAGCTTTGGCTTTACATCGCATGCGATCTACTCGTACAGTGTGAGTTTGTACCTTGACGAAATCGCACAGTGTATGCCTGGCTTAACCCTCACAGGAAACTTTGTGCATTTTTAGATTTTCAAGAAACTTCATTCGGTGTAATTTTTTAGCTTGTTTACCTGTGGGGACCTCAATTTAGGTCCCCACCATGACACGAGTCCCCATGTGTCTGTGTGTATTCAGGTTTAAGCATGCATGCATACATACATGATACATACATACAGGCATATATATATACATACTTTACACACATTATTTAATTACACACACAATCTTACAAAAATTTGGGGTTGTTTTTTTTTTTTCAGCACAGACACTTAAAGTTTCAGATGAGATTCAATTCCTGTTCTTTTGATCTTTTTTTTCCATCAAAGCATCTGGGAAAGATATATTATCAGCCTCTTCCACACAAAGTCTTTACTGGTAAATTACCTTGACAAGGGCTTTTTGACAAAACATAGGTTAATGAAATAAACCAGTTTATTTGTAAGTGCGTGTGTGGTTATATATCCTCTCTACACAGATTTGGTATCTTCTGAAATGCACCTTGGATGGTGTGCATGTGCTTGATTATTTTATTAAATTAACAGTAAATTACCATTAAGAGATCATGTGTGAACAGGATATTTAAAAAATACTGGTAAATTCATTTTGACAATTTACCAGTAAGGAAAGTTATCAGTAAATTACCATTATGAAGCTCTGTGTGAACGCAGAGATTCCCGGTAAAAGCAAGTACAAGCTCAGAACGTGCTGACATGAAATGTCTACTCAAGGCTAATCGTAACATTCTGACGCAGATGAGACATTTACTTGTGTAGTTTGGTTTGAAGTCGTCTAATACGATGTCTCTGGGCCAAAAAAGCAGCTGCCAGAATGTGAACGTTTGACAAGTATTAAAACATCAACAAAAACACTGACCGCGTATACCAGTTTACAAACGAGGTTACAGAATTTACCGGTATTTTGAAACTGATGTGTGAATGGTGTTTTACCGGTAAAAAGATGGAATGTCATTGCTGGTGTGAACAGCGCGTTTCTGTATTTACCTGTAAAGTAGTTCCAGTAATCTTCCGGCTAATTTACTACTTTTCTACTCTGTGAAAGGGGCTATTGTTTATACATTTTTCAACATTGATAATAGGGCTGGGCAATATATGGAGAAAAAAAGAAAAAAAAAGAAAAGAAAAAAAGATATCTCGATATTGTAAAACTTTTTTACAATATCCAATATGTATCTCGATATGTGCATTTGCATTTAAATAATAAAAAACTCTAGATCAAGTGATCACTTACTGCTTTTTATTAAATGAACATGTATATGTAACTGAAGTAGAGCAAAACTAGTACAGAAAGTGCATTCTGTCAACTTTTTTTAGAGCATGCAATTCACAATTTACACTGTGCAACAGGGGGAAATGATTAAACTGGGATAAGTAATTTTTTTTTAAGTTTTTAGCTATGAACTCAAGTCTGTCTCTGGTTTAAGAAGAAGCTCTGTGGCATAAAATTATGTTCCCACTGGCACTAAAATCCCTCTCAGATGGAGAGCTATTTGCTGAAGCACATAGGTATTTCTTATATATATATATATATATATATATATATATATATATATATATTGTGTTCCTGTAGCTCAAATGGTTGAGAGCATTATATATATCAAGGTTGGGGGTTCGATTCCTCGGGAACACATGATAGGTAAAAATTGATAGCCTGAATTCACTGTAAGTCGCTTTGGATAAAAGCGTCAGCTAAATGCATGAATTTAATTTAATTTTTAATATATATATATATATATATATATATATATATATATATATATATATATATATCGGCCGATCGTTAATGCGCATCTCGTCAGTAAAGCCGGTTCTCTAATCAGCGGTAAATTCCATCAGGTGCGTGATTTCACATAGAGCAGTTGTTTCTACACGGAGCCATTGTTAACTGAGAAGATGCGCAAATCCACTTCATTTTCAGCGTTTATTTGCGCATCTTCTCAGTTAACAACGGCTCTGTGTAGTAACAGCTGCTCTATGTGAAATCACGCACCTGATGGAATTTACCGACGAGATGCGCATAACGATCGGCCAATCGTGATCGGAGCAGCCCTAATATATATATATATATATATATATATATATATATATATATATATATATATTTTAATACCAAAGACTTATACACTCTCTCTGTCCTATGTCCTATTATGAAAACTTGTAAAACGAATGAAAAATATTATAACAGTGAAATTCCTAATAGTAATTCCACATTGCCATAGCCTATGTTTCTTGTTTTTTTTGTGTTTTTTTTTGAGTGCATTTATACAGCGACCAAAACCACAAACAATACAGTCTAGATCTCATGACAGAACACAGACTGGCTGAATGATGCTTTCATTTAGATCGCTAAACTCCAGCTTGTTTGTTTTTCAGATCATCTGCGGCGGCGCTTCCGCAATGAGAAGCGAGCATTTGCATGCACATGGTTGCCAGATTGCTCAAAATAAGCAAAACACCAGGAAGAAAATGTATCTATGTAACAACAAATCTCTGATTCGGGGATTTAAACTCTTATATCTGGCAACCACACTCATAAAAGCCCACATCGTAAAGTCGTGTAGAGCAGTCCGCAGTAACATGTTCCGTTTTTGGACGTTCGGCACTTTCTTTATGGGAAAGTATGCTTACATTTTTTAAATATTCGATGTTCACAATATTTTCAAATTTTACATTGTCCTCAAAATTATTGCAAATTTATCGCTAATATTGGATATATCGCCCAGCCGTAATTGATGATAATAAGAAATGTTTCTTGAGCAGCAAATCAGCATATTAAAATGATTCCTGAATGATCATGTGACACTGAAGACTGAAGACTAAATGATGCTGATAATTTAGCTTTGCCATCACTGGAATAAATTACATTTTGAAATGTATTAAAACAAAAAAAACTATTCTTTGAAATTGCAATAGTATTTCACAATATTGTTGTTTTATAAAATTGTGATCAAATTAAAACAGCCTTGTTGAGCATAAGAATCTTCCAAAGCATAAACATATTTACAATATTTTTACTATTACTTTGAAGTCAGTGAACAGATTTTTTACACTCTCTGAATTCTCAAACTAGACAAACAAACTGATATAAATTAATTCTAAATATGCTGGAGACTTTGCATTCAAAAAAAGATGAATTACATCATCACATGTGTGGGCCTATTTATTTTTCCGACGGATGGAATTTGAATTTCATCCCTATTTTGATCAAATAAAAACAATAGAATTTTTCTCTGAAATTATAATTGTTTCAATCAGTGAGGTCAAGTGAGTCAAGGCTGATTGCATCTTTAGTGGCTCAAATACACGCACTCACAATTCTTTACGCTCGCAAGGCCAGCTCAATGAAATTGATGGGGGTGGATGGTTGCGCAGTTCAAAATATACAAATAAATAAGGATAAATGAAAAGCAGTGCAGAATTTTTCCATGTAAACTAGGGGGTCAACACAGGCAAGGAACTGATTACTGAACACAGTGGAAAAAGAACAGAGCTAGGGTCACTCGATGGGCAAACCTACCTTAGCGTGTCTCCATTCTTCAACATTCGTTTGTATCGCTCTTGATAACGAACAGCACGGACTTCCCTGATTTCTCTGATCCTGCGCCGCCAGTTCATAAATCTGTAGTGTAAATTGATATCATCCATCTCATAGATCTGTGGAGTGGAAAACAGTAACAGCAGATGCTGTAAGCTTTAAAAGTTTTGGATTGATCATCTGGGATTCACAACTCATTCAAGACATGAGAAGTGGAAGTAATGATGGACTTGCTGTTCACAAAATGCCATAATGAGCTGCATTTATGCATTTTGAATCGCAAAGTGTGCTAGATTAACTTTATTCAGATATTAGTGTAACTTGCAGTTTAAGTTTAAAACTAAAGTTCACCAGTATTCCTCCGAAATAAAAGCTTGAGGATTTGAAATGTTAAAAGCTTACTGGTTTGAATGTTTTAAAGTGAAGAATGTAAAACATAAATATTACTATTATAACTTTCAGTGTAAAATGGGATAACATTATTAATGTAAACTCAAGTTTTATTTTACAGTATAATTGCAATATATTTATGTCTTTATTTGTAACAATTAGAGTTAAAACTAATAATAATATTAATAGTATTGATTAATAATATCAAGTTTAACATTATTATATTCTGTTTGATTAGGTTCCTAAAACACCAGAGTGAATGTAATAAACTAAAAAAGAAGTCTATTTAAAGTCCAGCATATTCTGCTGAATTTAATCACTGAAATCATCACAATATGACAAAATAAGTATGTCATTTCTGACCAAGTCATGCAGCCCAATATACAAATAATCATATAAAAAAATAGCTTAAAGTAAATATTTAACATCTAAGGTTAAAAAATAAAATTGATAACTCCTACTCTGAAGTGTGCAATGATTTAGAAATGGGATACATATTTTTCTCCCCAACTACAACTAAGATGAACAACACTCAGCACTAAATACTTAATAACCTTGAGTCAACTGTATAAAGTTCCCCAATATCAGTCGTTCACGAAAAATTTTATTTTATCACAGGGCCTTACTGTCATAGTTGGCCTATACACACATGCAATAAATGACACTACTATAAAGAGTTATCTAGGAGTCTAAAAGGTCTCGACAGATGTAACGTGTGAGCTGTCATTCATACATCCTGGATATGACAGAGGATCATTCGAGATGGTCAAAAAGCATTTAACAACAGACACAGATATTATTTGTTTCTCATTGACAAAAGCATCTGGGTAACGTTAACGTTACATCAATGCTATATATAGTGTCAACAATAAACTCTTACTTAACTTGTGTTAAAACAGCGAACTATTTAAATATTATTTGTGTGTTTAAAGAAAAGTCTGTATCATATATTGAGACATGAGCAAAATAGTTATTACGTAATAGAAGCAATAGCTTTTACTTGCAGGTTAGTTTCAATCACTGCTAATCACCTTACATAGCTAACAAATTATTAGCTTTGAGACCTAACGTTACTCGAAATGAAATGAACCGCTAAATGTCTACAAGTCATTAAAGTGTAACGTATCTAAATATCATGTCGTCACGTACGTACCTTATGTTCATCAGCGGGAAAAACGTTAAAACATTCTAAGGCCACTTGTGTTTACTTCTAGCTCTCGACTCCATTCGCTAAGCTACCCGACAAACTTCGCAGAAGTGAGGGCGGTTCTTCCTGGGTGGCGTCAGTGGAGAAATGAATGCAGCGCACCAGTGAAAGTCGACACAGAGTTGATTGACAGGTAATTGACCAATGAGAAGCGTCGCAGCGAGTCGCAGTGGATTTTACGAACTGCTCAGGACAGATAAGCTTTTGATCAATTTGAAAATTAATATGTTGAGATTTTTTTAAATATAGGCTATAGTTGGATCCTATTTTATATATAAATAAATCTATTATAATCGCAATCATAGAATCTTTTTTTTATTATTATTATTATAAAAAAATACGATTGTGGCTATATTTAAGGGACAATATTCAGTCAGTATCGTAAAAATTAACCTAACAGGGTAATCAGGGTTTATTCTGCAATAATGACCAGCTGACTGAATATTATCGCTTGAATTGCCACAGTCACATTTGATAAATTAAAAACACTGTACATTATCTCACAGCTAATTATTGACATGAAACATTGATTTAAGTTGAAAATATTTTATCATTTTACTTGTAAAAACCAAAGTTACACGTAATTTCTCTGGCCAGTGGTTATTATTGTGAAACATCTGACTAGTAAATACCAAGAATCAAGTCATGTCATGACGTGACACAAATATAACATTATTAACACAAGTGTTGACACAACTACTTCCATTGTTCATTCACTGTGTGGATATATTTTCAGACTATTAAAACGTTCTGGCATTTTATTACCTCAGGCTCACACAACTGAAAAGTGGGTTTACAGAACATTTGGCACAATCTAAGAGCCCCTTATAATGGTTACTCGTAACAACTGCAGGAGTTAAATGTAGCCTACTATATACTGTAAGCGAGCGTGACATCTGAAAGACAGGATGATGCATGCATCTTAATTTTGGTATAATTTACACTGAAGCTGCTGACAAATGGAAGCAGCAAGGTTTCAAAAGAAACACAAGGGCTGGAACCATCAAACTCTCTCTTGTAGACAGAGATGAGGAGGAAAATCGTGTAATCTGGTGAATCTGGAAGCAGAGAGACCCCATCAGTTTGGCACACTTCTTGGAACATTCTCCAGCCAGGACATGTGGAAACAGAGAACGGGGTCGTGCTGTGGCACGGATGGGAATGTCAGACAGCAGGTGATTTTCTGCATTCTTTGCCAAGACTAATCAACTCTAATAAGAGAACATCAGCCAGCCGACGTCTCCGTAACGCTCCAAACTTTTGTGGTTTCCAGAAGTTAAATAACTATAGTAGACCTATCAAATGGGGATAGTTCAATGGTATCCATTACCGATAAACAGAACTAGAAAGACACTCAGAAGGCAAACATGTTTGTGTTAAAAAGAACTATGACCACACATGTCAATATCGTAAGATAATCATCTAAATCCTGTTTGCCTTCTGCACTCGTACCAGCCCATCTTTGACATCTTAACTTCCATCCCGCTTCATAACAACTTTAAAAAACACCACTCTGTCCTTATGGGACCCTTTCAGCTGGGTGTGACTAGAAAGCAGGCTTTTGCATGTAAGAGACCCCATCAAATACATCTGCTTGGTGCATCCTGTTGGTATAAATCTTGGCATAAACCCCTTGGCCACTGTATGGAATTTTCATCGTCTTCTACACAAGCACTCTGACACTTCTCTGCACTGAAAGACGATGAACGATGATTCATGAACTCTTGAGTATCTGGGCCAAAGGACAACTAGAACTTTATGAAGTCCTCCAAAGAGATCAGATTTATCTGGTTGACTAGGCTGATGGATTGCATTATTAGCTGCTGGCATATATCGTCTTGTGTACATTCCAGTGAAAACACTGCCCCAATTATCCACATGGTCCCTTCTCCAAAATAAACTATTAAGCGGCAGAATCTCCTTTGGCTGAATGATCACTGCATTATAAAGCAACGTTCTCATGCAGGTGGTCATTCACTACGCTTGTTAAAGGGTTAGTTCACCCAGATAGCAAAATTATATAATTAATAACTTATGATTCGTTCGCGAACCGGATATCCAGACTGCTTTGTTTTGAACTCTCTCACACAACAGACACGGAAGAGAAGACAATGCTGAATAAAGTCGTCGTGTTTGCTATTTTTGGACCAAAATGTATTTTCGATGCTTCAAAATATTCTAACTGACCCTCTGATGTCACATGGACTACTTTGATGATGTTTTTCTTACCTTTCTGGACATGGACAGTATACCGTACACACAGTTTCAATGGAGGGACTGAGAGCTCTCGGACTAAATCTAAAATATCTTAAACTGTGTTCCAAAGATAAACGGAGGTCTTACGGGTTTGAAACAACATGAGGGTAAGTTATTAATTACATAATTTTGCTATCTGGGTGAACTAACCCTTTAAGTCTGATGTCACATGTCACCTGGTCCAAACATTCTATCAAATCCCAAAAGCAAATAATAAACGGTGCTAATATACCCTCACAAATTGCTGTAATACTACTGAAAAAAATTATGATCCTAAGCTTCATCACCATACGTAAATCTCTGATGCCCAGACAGCAACTCATCTTTTATGAACTGTTAAAATATTGGTGTCCAGGGCACCTTGACTGTTGTTTATACCTTTAGTTTTTTTTAAAGCTTTGTTTGAATGTGTGAATAAATAGTGCTTAATAAATGGCTGTTAAGATTGCGTGCTTTCAATTGAAACAAGTAGAGGCTTGGACTCA
Source organism: Carassius carassius (assembly GCF_963082965.1). Classification (NCBI taxonomy): domain Eukaryota; kingdom Metazoa; phylum Chordata; class Actinopteri; order Cypriniformes; family Cyprinidae; genus Carassius; species Carassius carassius. The sequence continues at coordinate 22,137,652 of NC_081800.1, forward strand.
GACACTGTATTTCTTATGTCACAACTTAACGTGTTGTAGATCTTCTTGTGTATGCTTGGTCCATAAATGAGTTTCTTTCTTCTTTTTTTTTTGTTACTTTTTGGCTTTGTAATTTGCAACAAAATATCATTACTGGACCTGACGTGACGTATCCCAGACTTGTACAATAATTTTTTGTGCTTAAACCCCATGCTCAAGTTTTTCTGCATCCATTTTGTGAGTGCAATGCCAACATGTTAATATCCAATCAACAGCCAAATCCGTGCTCTACATATGGTCTTTTTCGATAATCTGTTATGTTCTGAAGTATACCACAATACGGAAGAAAAGACCCTCACCACTAGTTCCACAAGTAGTTTTCTGCATCTGAAAGATCATGGAGAGGTTTAAAAAGTAACTAATACTACTATGATACATAAAAAAGCTTGATTTCTATCAAGTGGCCAATCTTTTTAGCATTGTTAGAAGCAACAGGGTTAATGGTGCGACTCTCCCACAAGCAAATTACCGTAGTCGGCAGAGAAATCGAATCCCTCACCTTCATTGTTATCATGGCAAAGATTACTAGAACATTTTCACAGATGATGCAAAAAAAGTAACCATCATAGCCAGAGTAAGTATCCTGGGCAAAGGAATGTTTCCAGATACAATAATGGGTGAGGGAAAGCTGGAGCAGTGCTTGATGATTTCTAAAAGGAAAAATAATCTCTCTCTCTTTCTTTCCACCCCCCCCTTACACATTCTCTCCCTCTCTCTCTCTCTGTCTCTCAGTCCCAGCCCCTGAAGGTGTCATAACTGTGCTCTCTCCCTTTTGCTCTCTATCACCGCCTTTCAAATCTTTAAAAGCCGCTGCTTGCCGTTCCTCACTCGTTCTCGGTTTGTATCCTCTGGCACTGCAGGGGACTCCCGGCTCTCAGCCTCACTAAGCTGAAAAGCGAGCAAAGAAACAGAGAGGGGAAAGAGAAATAGACTTCCAGAAATAGCATCAGCCACGTACGACACAACTGAGCATGGAGAACCTGAGACCCGGACGCAAGATGTCCTTCCTTTCCAACTTGACCCCCGTTGTCCTGTTGCTGATCGTCCACTGCGGATCCTGGTCTTTGGCGGGTCACTTGGGCCCCAACAAAAACTGTCAGACCTGCAAAGATGGGCACTCCTTGTCTGTGGGCCGGACCTCCAGGGACCCGGCTGGGGTGCCCAGCACAAATGGGTTGGCATTGGGGGAGCCCTGTGGGGTTTACACCCTGAGCTGCGCCAAGGGGCTTCGCTGTGTACCCCCTCCACGTGAACACAGCCCCCTTCAAGCTCTGCTGCAGGGCAGAGGCTCCTGCACCAAACAGAGCAAAACGAGTCCCACCGAGAGGCCCCGCCCCACAGGTAAGAGCTTCAGCCAGCTGATGCTTTTGCGGTCCCTTCCTCTGTCTTGTAGCTCCGCCAGCATTGTACCATGCCACATGCGGTGAGAAAATGCAATGGGCAATCTGGTTTAAGTACCACAGCGAAATAGCTTGAGGATGCATTTCAGGTTCAGATGTGCTGGCAAGCCGCTGTGCTGCAGTGGCCATATCAGAGGCTTAGTAGAATGACAAAGCTGTAACTGAACCAAGGACATGTGTATAAAGTGCTGGGAATAGCTGCTGGTTTGCATGTGATGGCTGTAAATTCTTTCTGGGTGTAAAAACATTTCTGTGGTTTGAGGCTTTCACACATCGTAAATACGCATGAACATCACTTGTAATGATGGACATTTGTATTAATGTGCAAAAGTTGTATATGAGTACAGATGTGTGTGTGAAGTTGTGTGACAGTATATGAATTGTGCCATGCATATGGACATCAGAACTATTCAGAGCAGAATAAAGAGGAGCAACAGAGGAGATAAAGAGCGAAAGTAATGTGTGTGTGTGTGTGTGTGTGTCAGTGTCACCAACATTCCTACAGTCTCATTTCAAGTAGAAGGTGAAATGCAGTCATGCAGTCTCCATCTACTGTTTACTTTAGGTCATTACAACCTGAGAGCCTATAATATATTGTCAGTTCATGGGAATGTAATCCCTAAAAATGTTTGTTTTTCCAAGTAACCCAAATCAAACAACATATACTCTTAAATCACAGATAAACATATTTAGTCAAATCACAGTTTGTAATGGCTTTTTTTAAATGCAGAGTCATAATTTAGTATTAATGATTATATTAATGTTTTTCATAGGGCCACATCCTTCAAACAGTGGTGAAATAGAAAAGGTGAGTCTATTCTTTGTTTTTTGTTTTCTATGTTCACAATGAAAACAGAGCATGAAAAAGACAAAAAATCTACTGGAAAAAGGGTTACTTACAGTATGTTGTATTATTAATTATATCAATTGTTGGATCTTAAATTAAAGTGGAACTCTGGTTTTAAGAATTTCATATAATCATTATTTTTATATTATTACGCCAAACTCATTTGTTTAACTCTAGGTTGTGCTATGTACAAAAAAAAAATCTGTCTCAGAACAGAATGGTTGCCTTTTAGAAATATACATAATACAATTGCTTATGTATGGTATTCCAATATTTAGTTTTCAACACTTGCTCACCAGGCTCCATGTCGTAAGCTGCTCAACTCTGTCTTGCGTGGTCTCGAACTCACCATTTTCCAGTCGGATCGGGACATCTACATCCCAAACTGTGACACTCGTGGTTTCTACAGGAAAAAGCAGGTACTGGTTGACTAATTTTATATCATGTACTGTAGGAAAATTTCAAACAGTACAGGAAAAGTGTCTTTATTGGCATGGTCAAAAAGGCTTTACATTGCCAAAGGATTGGTAACTTTATCATTTAGAAACAGTTAGAATAATGAGAAGGATCATTTTATCACTGTTTACTCTTATTGATAGGTCTTCTGTATTTTGTTAAATAACAGTATCTATCATACTTCCTTGCGGAGGTTCATAAGCTGAGGTTCCAGCTTAGTTTCTATTAATGAACTGAGGAGGAAGTTTTGATATCTGTAGGTCACCACTATGAGCCATTTTATATTGTGAATGTTGGTGTGCATAGTAGAATGACGTATAAAAAGCTAGAACAATCTCCTGTTGTCTTGTAGTGTCGGTCCTCTAAGGGCATGCATCGTGGCCACTGCTGGTGCGTCGACGAGATGGGCAACACAGTGCCATCACGTGCCGGGGAGGATGGCATTTTACCATGTAATGGAGAGTGAGGGGAGCGACTGCCCCACAGCTCTGAGCCTGGAGGAGGAGGAGGAGGAGGAGGAGGGGGAGGAGGAGGGGTACAGGGAGAGGGGATGACTTCAACTTGGTGCAAGCCACTGCCAGACCAGAACACTCCAGGGATAAACCACTTGACATGGGAATGGGCCCTCACTTAGAACGTCCAAACCACATTCACTGCCATAAACTCGAATAAACAGCATCAGAACACTAATGACCACTACACCACATGAACTTAAGCTGGGATAGATCAGCTGTTACAGAGAGATATTTAATTCCTGGCCACAACTTCTATCCATGCTTATGTTTGTTTTTCAATGGGCGGTTTAACTATTAAGCAGATGCTTTCGAACCCGTCCCCTCTCCCCTTCTCCAATGATACACTGACTAAACTATACTTATGAAAATGGAATATACCTTCTTGTCTAATTTATTCTGGAGTTACTAAATTTCCTTGAATTTTCTCCTCAAAGACTTGCGTACTTTTGAATTGTACACATTGTCATGTAATCGACATCTAAACTCTATCATAATGTGCACATTTGGCAAGTACTCGTTTAGGCCTATATGACACTCTGAAAATGCACGTCGTGGATTATTTGTACATAAGTGAGGTTATCGTGGTTGGTTGTGTCATGAGGTGGAATATTCTTGAATGCTGATGGCTGTTACCCTTTTCGAGAAGTTGTTAGACATATTTTTATACATTTTATATATATATATATATATATATATATATATATATATATATATAAACACATATAATTTGTTGATTTATTTAATGAACTACGATGCCATGTATTTTTATATTGTCAGCAGTTTTTCATTGTCAAAACAGAGCTTATTTTATTTGCTAAGAGAGTGAGTGCCATGCGTTGGTGTCACCATAAAAAGGGATTAAAAACAAAAAATACAATTTAAACACACCCTTTACTGCTGTACATGTTTTTTATATATATATATATAATATTTGTTATTTTATGTCACAGTTGTTTCATTATTTATGCTGATATGTTGATCCTTCAGTATTGGAAAATTCTGGGTATTTTTTTCAGAACTCTTGTGTTTTCTCATTACCAAAATGCATTGAGAAAAAAGTGCACAAAATAATGTCTGATCAATGTACCTCACACTGATTTTGTTGTATCAATATATGTGCCAGTAGTTCTGAGCCCTTGAAAATGGACTCAATGCAAAAACTATAATGTGTGCAAGAACCATGAGACAAAAAAAAAAAAAAAGATACAGAGAAAAATAAATGCATATGTTAATATAAAGACTGACTCTTTGCAGAATCTCATTTAGAAACTCACATGCATGAAATTGAATATGATAAATTATGAATACTTTCAACATGCACAACTGGAAAAAAAAATTCCCAGAGGCAATGAATTAGCAAAGGCAACAAGAAAGAGCAGATGCTGCTGTTGGCTGCAAGAATACAGCCATATGCTCATACAACTGTCACATACAAATATTGCCTTGTGCATACTGAGCTACAGTGGGGAAAATATTTATTTGATCACCTGCTAATTTGTAAGTTTGCCCACTTACAAAGAAATGAAGGGTCTGTAATTTTTATGATATGTTTATTTTATAATATAGAGCCCAAACAAATCCAGGAATAAAACATATTATATAAAACATTAGAAACTGATTTGCATTCAGTGAGTAAAATAAGTATTTGATCCCCAAGCAAAACATGACTTAGTACTTGGTGCAGAAACCCTTGTTGGCAAGCACAGAGGTAAGACGTTTCTTGTAGTTGGTCAACAGGTTTGCACACATCTCAGGAGGGATTTTGATCCACTCCTCTTTACAGATCCTCTCTAAATTCTTAAGGTTTCTTGGCTGTCATTTGGCAACTCGAAGTTTCAGCTCCCTCCACAGATTTTCTATAGGATTGAGGTCTGGAGACCGGCTAGGTCACTCCATGACCTTAATTTGCTTCTTCTTGAGCTATTCCTTCGTTGCCTTGGTGGTATGTTTTGGGTCATTGACATGCTGGAAGACCCATCCATGACCCATATTCAGTGTTCTGTCTCAGGGAAGGAAGTTCTCATCCAAGATTTTACAGTACATGGCCCAATCCATTTGCCCCTCAATGTGACAAGACTAATCTGTGTTCCACATGGGCACATAACCATCTAACATCTGTGGGAGCCAGAATTCATGCTGGCTGATAGGAGATCAAATACTTACTTCACTCACTGAAATGCAAATCAGTTTCTAAACTTTATATAATGTGTTTTTTTTCCTGGATTTTTTGGGTTGGTATTCTCTATCCGTTAAAATAAACCTGGCATATAAATTACAGACCCTTCATTTCTTTGTAGGTGGGTGAACTTACAAAATCAGCAGGGGATCAAATAAATATTTTCCCCACTGAATGATGACTGTGCATTTTTGCGAGCCCAGAACAGATTTTGCTTACTAAGAATAACTTTATGCTTTATCAGGGTAGAATATCTTGTTATAGAGCCAAGCGGTTCAATATAATGCTATTTATAGAGTCCAGTTTTCATCAACATAAAGAAAGATTAAATATTGCTGGAGCTTTTGTGCCAAGACAGTTCCATGCACATATATACTCACACAACAATCCATATGCTTGTTTCCAAGGTAACAACATAGCTGAATATAGCATATGTCTGTGCTTACATCATGCCCTACTTTGTACCACTGTCACTTGGAGAGTTTATTCGCCCTGTAACGAAAGCAACATTTCTGAATGCATTATTCGCTGTGTCGACACTGGTTATCCAAAACTAAGGAAGCAAAGATATAGAATCCTTAAAGATATGACCAAATATATGTAAGCAGTATGTTTACCCACATACCTTGCTGACATTTGATACACAGTAATTAAAAAGAAAAGAAAGAAAAGAAGAAAAAGTTTTTATTTTAAAGTAAACTCTAGTTAAGGTAAAACACCTCACTATTTGAGGTACTTCTTGTGGCGGGAAGTGAGACTCAATTTCGCGAATCGGTTCTTTCAAACAATTTTCAAAGAACCAGATGATTCTTTCGCGTACTTGCACTGTGCGTTTTTTTTTCTTCCTTTCGATTAAGATTAATTAGTATTGTTTATTGTAATTATAGCATCCCAGCTCAGTTTGTTGCAGCCATGTTTTGGCTCAAATAGCCTAAACATTCCAAACAAGCCATTACAATATAAATATAATTCTAATTTACATTAAATAATACTAATTCTCTTCGGGCTGAACATTTTTCGCACATTTTATTTAGTCTAGTTAGGATAAATCCATCGTGTTTCGTATTCATGTTGACAAAACTGCGTCGTTTGACTACATCAAATTCTTAATTCACCGATAGGTTCTGCTCATTACGAAATTGGGCATGTTTCAGTCCGAAAAACTGATTCGAGAACCGCTCAAACCGATTCAATCCGATTCGTTAAGTTTTTTTTTTTTTTTTACTGGTTCAACCGAATCATTGAAAAGATCCACCACAAAACAACGATTCGTTCGGACATGTCAATCATGTTAACCACTGGAACGAATCAGTTTAATAGTTAGGTTAGTATTGATATTGTTCCACTGTCTCATCTCACCTGTAACAGTTACGTCCGCAAACTACGTGACGTTGACTCAGGTGAGAGTATGACACACATTCCTGCTGTCACAATGTATCAAGATCCGTTCCTCTGAACTTGTGGGAGGAGCATCTGGATCACTGCCACACTTCAGCAACCTAGAGTTGTTCACTTCCATGAAGAATAGGTCCATCTGGGCCTGCAAACACAGCGGAAAACTGGCCTCCGCAGCTTAGCGCTTGGTTGATTTCGACCTTTGATTGTCAGTTACAGGAACCGGAGCAGGAACAGAGGGAGGCGGATCCGAGAAGAAAACAGAACGCTGTGTTACGGGGAGTGACCGTGATGATGGCGTCCCACGGTAACACCGGCAGCGCCTCCAGCCCGATGGTCATGCTCGCCCCCAAAACCAAGACCAAAAAGAAACATTTCGTGCACCAGAAGGTGAAAGTGTTCCGAGCGAGCGACCCAATGCTCAGCGTGTTCATGTGGGGCGTTAATCATTCGGTAAGGTGGAATATTATTTACTTAACTTCCTACATCACACAACTGCCATTTTTTGAGCTAACAGTTAGCTGCAAGTACGTATGTTGGGGAATGGCGATCTTTAAGTGCATTATCTATTATTTAAATACATAATTTGTGTGTACTGTTGTTAATATGGATTTTGGCACGTGGGGTCACGCGCAAACTGGACACATTGTTTCATTGCACGAGGCGGATTTGCTGTTGTTTGCGACGTTCGATTTGCGAACGAATCGTTCTTTTGAGTCGGATCTTTGAAATAGAATTGGTTTACAACGGTAGTCTCGACGATTTGTGTCGAATCAGACATTATCTGGGCATTATTTTACTTTTAGTATTGTTTAATTTACTTGCAAATCACATTTAGCTTCTAAATGAAGTTGTTTTTATTATTTGAATTGCGTATGCAACAAATTTAACTGGGGCACATGAAATTACTATCACTCATGAAATACTGTACGAATATAAAACATTTTAAACATATGTACCTATATATATATATATATATATATATATATATATATATATATATATATATATATATATATATATAAAACTCTGACTGGACGTTTTAGATGATATTCAACCCCGGAATGACGGACCAAATGATTATGTAGTATGTACTTAACGTCGTAAGTTAAATGAATCATTGAATCGTTTATTTGAAAGGTTCTTTGTCACTGTTCGAAAGAGCCGTTTGGCAAATGAGTCAGATTTCATATGACTAACTGGTGTTGAGAAAGTAATTTTTGTCGAAATATGAATTTAATATCTTATATTTGTCTTGTCTATATAATGTTTTTCTGCATTTAAATGTTCCATGCAAAAAACTATTTAGTAAAAATGCACGATTAATTTGGGTATGCAGTGAGTCTAAAATCATAGTGTTTTTAATTATGACTGAAATTCCCAGGGATCTTAGAGGAATAGATTGCTTTTTAGAGGGATTTTATGTTTTTTGAAGAATTTTGTTTTTGCCAGAGATGGGTCAGTTTTTTAATGAAATGGATTTAAAATGTGTATTTATACATTCAAGTAATTTGTATTTTGTTGTACAAAAGTAATTTGTAATTAAATACTTTGAGAGACAGTTTTGTATTTGAAATGCTTAACCTGTGCTAATAGTAAATCTAACAATAGCCTATCACCGGTTTTTGACTAGATTCAGGTGAATCAATTCGTTCATGGAAAACAAAACAATGAAAGAAGCTGTTTTTGTGCTCAGTGCAAACTGGCCAAGTATGTGCTAAAATATATTCTATCAGATATTGCTCTATGAATGTTATTACAGGACAGAAGGAAAAGCTGTGCTGCTGTACAACTTAGCTTTTTATGTGAAGTACTCGGGGCAGTTTGGCTGGGAAAATCAAGGGAAAGGGAATTTTAATGAACCTCACCTGTCGACGTGATGTTGGTGAAATACATTGGCCATCACTCGCTCGCATTATAATGGGGTGTGTGCAAGGGCATAAGCAATAAGTTGCTGGCCGCAGCTCTCTTAATGGCCACCAGTGTCACTATAACAAGGGTTTCTGAATTCTACATAGAATTAACAGCTAAATATCTTAACAGCTTAATACCAGCATTTTCAGGAGTTAATCTTTACTGTTGACAGTGAGCTTCAGCCATCCTCTTGAGTAGGACTAGGCGGTATGACAATTTCGCAGGACTGCTTAGTTTTTGACACAATGATAAAAGAGCGATGAATAAAGTTTAGGCATGCTTGATGGTATTCAAGAAAACATAGTTGATTGTGCCTTAAAGGAACACTCCACTTTTTTGAAAATAGGCTAATTTTCCAACTCCCCTAGAGTAAAACAGTTGAGTTTTACCATTTTTGAATCCATTCAGCCGATCTCTGGGTCTGGCGGAAGCACTTTTAGCTTAGCTTAGCATAGATAATTGAATCTGATTAGACCGTTAGCGTCTTGCTCAAAAAAGACCAAAGAGTTTCTATATTTTTCTATATTTTTTTTATATTTTATATAAAGCTTGAGTCTTCTGTAGTTCCATCATGTACCAAGACTGACGGAAAATGAAACTTCATGATTTTCTATGCTGATATGGCTAGGAACTATACTCTCATGCCGGTGTAATAATCAAGGATCTCTAGCATCTCCCCGGATCTCTAGTTTCTTGATTATTACGGTGGAATGAGAGTTATAGTTTCTAGCCATATCGGCCTAGAAAATCGTCTTAGTACACGATGTAGTTAAGCTCAAATGTTTAACTCTAGGGGAGTTGAAAAATTGGCCTATTTTAAAAAATAGTGGAGTGTTCCTTTAAGTGAACATAAGAAATTAGAAGAAAAATTGGTCAATTTATTTGATATATTGTCTAGTGTTAGGGTTAAAGAATATGTATAGAAGTTGCTCAAGGAGGGAAAAGGACTTCTTTCTCTTGTGTGTATTTAACTCCAGTATAACTAAGTTTAACGGCACTGTCTCTTGCACTTCAAATGATTGCTTGTAAATCTTGTCGATGACATGTTAGAAAAGGGTGTGTTCAAGCATAGAGTCATTCAGTGTTAGGATATTGAAATTCTGCAAGTGCGAAGTTCATTTCAGTTGTTTCTCCCAAATTGTTTTCCAGATAAATGATTTGAATCAAGTTCCAGTGCCTGTCATGCTGCTTCCTGACGACTTCAAGGCCAACACCAAGATTAAAGTGAACAACCATCTCTTCAACAAGTATGTATCAAAATTATTTTACACAGATTTTCATTGCACTGTGTGTTCGCTGTGTCTACAGCTGCACGTGAACTTGTTCTTCAAAGCAGGAATGTTTCCATTCATTTAAATAAATTCTTGTGATGATGGTGAAACAGTGTAATTGGCAGCTTTTTCTGCAGGGCAAAAAAAAAAAAACTTTTAATATGAAATTATTCTTCTGTATCTTGCAGGGAGAATCTTCCGAGCCATTTTAAATTTAAGGAGTACTGTCCACAAGTCTTCAGGAATCTCAGGGAGCGATTCGGAATTGAAGATCTTGACTATCAGGTGACCTTTTTTTTTCCTTTATTAAAAAAAACAACAACAAAAAACAACTAAACTTTTTGTGCATTGCATTCATTGAGGAATCGGCTTGTATTTGGACATTAAACGTTCAAAGTTCTCAAGAACATACAGTATGAGCAGTTGTTGTCACTTGTCAAAAGTTTTTTTTTTTTCCTTTTGTTTTGCATATACTATAATATCACTGCTAAATTTGATCTGAATTTTTGTGCTTGCGTGCATGGATGTTTTCCATCAGGTATCCCTGGCTCGCAGTGCTCCCATGAGAGGTGATGGACAGGGGGAAGGTCTTCTCTTCACGTCCTATGACCGCACGCTGATAGTAAAGCACATCTCCAGCGAAGAAGTAGCTGATATGCATAACATTCTCTCCGAGTATCACCAGGTATCTCACAACACACTGGTCAGGACATGCACTAAATCAAGCTATATCAAAAGTTATATCTAATCTAACAGATCATTAATATCTGCTCCACTGCTGTGTCCTTCATGAAAGTGTCTTAAGCATATTGGTATTTACATACATGTATGATTCTAGAAGTGGTGACAGATCTGAAACTAGCATGACAACCAAATTGTTAAACTGTAGCTTCAAAAGCTTGTTACAGGCACATTATGTCACATGCATTTGTGTTTCAATTGAAGCATTTCTGCTTAGCACTTCAACTGAAATGTATTTTTTAGTTTACGTGTTACACAATTTTGTCTGCGTTGGAGAAAAATCAGACAAAATTATTCAGACTCCAGCTATTTTTGTGTCTAATTACCCAGTTGGGATCCGCGGGTCTGTTGTTCATTTCCTCTTTACACTGTCACACAAAACTTGTTCAGCCACTAGAGTCATTTTCATGTTCCACCACACTTCCTTGAAATAGGTAAATTGCTCTTTTTATAATTGACAGTGAGCTTTTGTTCTGGGCGCTTGTGGGAATGGGAAGTTGTTTATGGTTGATACAGCGGTAGTCTTAGATTGTGTTCCCCTTTTTACAGCATCATGATAAAGTTTTGGGTGTTCTATTCACAGGTGAGACACTAACCTAACCCTCACCGACTCCAAACTTTTGAGCAGTATAAAGTATTTGTAGTTATTTTAGATACATGTATATCTTTTTAAAACTCTTGTTTTTTAGCTTGTGTAAGTGTTGGGTTAGCATAGCGTTTGAGCGCCTCTTGTCTTGTTTACAGTGCTGTGATGGCCATGAGATAAGTTTGTGTGAGTGGCTTTCTCAGTTTCCATTGTAGCCGAGTGAGCAGATTTTAATCAAGGCTGTGCTTCTGCATTTGCACTGCCTTTAGAGTATATTCACAACATGTCCTGAGGGTGCACTAACATGTGTACCAGAGTCTACAATGATAAATCTCTTCCTAAATGTTAAACTCCACTTTTAAGTGCTATAATTATGCATTTTCCTTCATATTGCAATTTTAGTTCAGCACTGCTGATAATAAGTGAGTTTAGGTGTGCAGTGATGCAGAGAGGGAAAACACGGTCATTTATTAAGCCTGTGGGCTTGTTATGGTGCCGGATACCATATGCCGCTCAAAGTTGGTTCATTGGTTATGAACTGTGTGCGTTCCATTGAATGAACATTTTGACTGTGAAGCTTTAAGGGGTAAAACTGCCAAAATATAATTCGGTATGTTTTGTGTTGTCTTGCAGCATATAGTGAAGTGTCATGGCAGTACACTCCTCCCTCAGTTTCTGGGCATGTACCGGGTTACGGTGGAGAGCGAGGACACGTACCTGATCGTCATGAGGAACATGTTCAGCCACAGAATCGTTGTCCACAGGAAATACGACCTAAAGGTAGGAACTGTTGCCGGCGGCTGAGATGAGATGATGTTTTGACTCTGATGCTGTGTGCCTGAACTTTTCATAGCGTGACTGATATTTGTCATTGCACACCTCATTAACTTCATGAGCATTGAGCAAACAGCATCTAAATCATGCAGCACATGCCCTTAGACCTGGTGGAAGAGATTTAGGTGGACATGATTGATGAAAATTTCATGAGTAGTACCTCAGATGTAGCTGTGGTCGAGGAACCGATTGCTAGGCTTCACAGTCAGAGTTGTAAATTCATCTTATGGATGAAATTCAGTGAGAACAAAGGTTTTTCCATCTTGTAGAATTGGAAATATCATATTTATGACAAAATAAGAAAAATTGTAATTTATTATTATTAATTAATTAAGAATAAGATTATACTAGTTTGAGCTGCACAATTAATCGAATTCCAAATCGCGATTACAATTACGGATGCAACAATTACGTGATCGTTCAAAGCGGCAATTAATTGTTCAAAATCCACTTCTGTTATTCTGCTTGCTTAAGATGTTTTTTCCTTTTTACATGTTATCTTAAGGGTTTTTCCATTGCTTTAATTTTAGTTTTAGTATATTCAGTTTAATTAAAGTCTTATTTGTACAGTGCTTTTTACGATACAAATCATTGCAGAGCAACTTTACAGAAAATTAAGTTTCTACAATATTTAGTAGTATCTTATCAATGGTGACGTTGTTTATGTCCCTATGGCAGAAATGTATGGAAAAATCATTAAAATTTATATCATTACAATACCATGGATTGTTTTGTTTTTTTTAACCCCTAACTGTCACTCACATTTTTGAACATGGACTTTATAGTGCACGATTCAAACTTTAATTTTTATAATTCTTGAATGAAAACATTTTGTAACATGATATTGATGTACCATTAACACGGTAATGCAATGTCAGATTTTAAAATGGGTTTTAAAGGATGCATTTTGAGATTTTACGTTTTCTGTTGATTTCTAAAATGTGATAGAGGAAAAGGCAACGAAGAAGTCTTTTTTTTTTAAACAAACGTAAAAACTCCTCTTGTAATGTAGATTTTTGAGGGTGCACTCTTCATAAATTAATCTATTACTTTTCCTACATAATATTTAACAAAAAACATTGGTAAAATATATATTTGGGAGTCTTAGACCTTTCCAACGATATATAGTTTGTCAAGATTAGATTTAATTGTAATATAGTGAAGTAAATGTAGGCGTCCCCTATACGGGACAGGGTGACCATTGTAAACCAAATCAATGTATTTGAGGCTTAATACTATAGAAAAGCAATATAAGTTTTTCAGTTTGAGTATTTTCAGCCCTAACACTAGTATAATTTATTATTATAAATATATATTTTTACATTTACACTTCAGTAGCATGTTAGGATATAGTTATTGACTGATTAATTTACATGAATCAATTCAAACTGTCTTTCAGTAATTAATTCAATACAATTATTAATATTTTGATAATATTCTTGCTGTGTTGCAATTCATTTTATTTTATCAAGTTTGATTTATTTCTGTGAATCACTTTAAGTTAAGTTTTCAGGGAACTGATCCAACTCAGTCAAAATGTTTTGGTTCATATATTTAACGTTTTCGAACAACATGAAATCAATGGCTGGTGGTAAAATTAATCACTAATGTTTATATATTTGTTTAATATTATATTTACGCTACCATTTATACTACGCATGCCAAAGGTTTGCGGTTGGTACCATTTAAAAAAAAAATGTTTTGGAAAGTCTCTTCTGCTCACCAAGACTGCTTTTATTTTCTGGAAAATACAATAAGAACAGTAATATTTCGAAATACCATGAACAAAAAATTAAGACATTTATTCCTGTGATGTTTTATTCCACCAGTGTTTAGTGTCACATGATCCTTCAGAAATCATAATCTTAATGATCCTAATATGCTGATTTGGTGCTGAAACATTTATTATTATGTTGAAAACAGTAGTACTGTTTAATATATTTGTGAAAATTATGATATATTTGTGTGTATAATTTTTTTTCAGGATTTTTTGATGAATATAAAGTTTAAAAAAACCTGTTTTTTAAAATAATAAATAAATCTTAATTATCTTTACTGAAGAAAAAAAGAACTGACCAACAATTTTTTTAACTGCAGTGTGTATCATAATAAATTAATAATCTTAATGTTTGTGATGTTGTTACTATATCTATTAGTTATTATGTGAATGGCCAGAGTGTCTCTTTTGGTATAAACTAGTCTTAATGACTTGTTTTATTGCTATTTTGATTTTATGCCACAAGAGGGTGTGATTACACTCACAATGTACAACAGACAAATCCACAACAAATGGTCTGTTAGAGCATCTGAAGCTGATACATTTAATGAAAGACACACTCAAGACTCATAAAGAGTCTAACGTTGTGTTTTTATTCAGGGTTCCCTGATAGATCGTGAGGCCAGTGACAAAGAGAAGGTAGGTCCATCAGTCCAGATCACTTTTTAAAGTTACCTGATGCAACATCAGACACAGTTCTGACATTCTTACTTCTTCTAATGCAGGTAAAAGAGCTGCCCACTTTTAAAGACATGGATTTCAGAAATAACATGCAGAAGGTGTACGTGACCGAAGAGGAGAAAGAGAAGATTATGGAGAAACTAAACCGAGATGTAGAGGTAAAGACTTTAAAACAAAAATGTGTATGATGAATTGTAAAGGTCCTAACATCCCTGCTCTTCATGTTGCCGTGATGATAGTTCCTGGTGAAGCTGAAGATAATGGACTACAGCCTGTTGTTAGGCATCCATGACATGGCACGTGGCGAGCGGGAGGACGAGGAGGCCGAGGAGCCGAGCTGTGAAGATGATACTGATCCTGAAAACGGCCTTGCGCCGGCCGTGCAGGTGGGCTCGTACAGCACGTCACCGGAGGGCATTGCCGGTTACATGAACTCCTTCAAACCCCTGGGACCTGGAGAATTTGACCCTTATGTTGATGTATACGCTGTCAAAAGCGCCCCAGGTAAGCTCTGGCGGATAACACGGAGAGGAAGTTGAGGATAGGGAGGGGAACCACATGTGTTCAGCATGTATGGAAGAGGGAAGCGGGAAAGGAGGTCATGTGTGTGTTTGTGTTGGATTCCAGGAGCGCCGCAGAGGGAGGTGTATTTCATGGGCCTCATTGACGTGTTGACGCAGTACGACACTAAGAAGAAAGCTGCACACGCTGCAAAGACTGTTAAACATGGCGTGAGTGGAAAAACAGTTTTATTGCACACTCGTCCAGTATAATTTGCTTAATTCTGAGTTGGAGGAGGTTATAATAACATGACTCATCCTGTTTCTCCCTTTCAGGCTGGTGCTGAAATATCTACGGTTCATCCAGAGCAGTATGCCAAACGATTCCGTGAATTCATCTCCAATATTTTTGCATAACTACTTCTGGGTGTCTTTAGCAACACTTCAAGGTCACATTTCACCCCAAAATCAAAAGGAAAAAAAAGAAATTATATTTTGCGTAAAGAAATTAGGTCTAATTTTAAGTTAAGTTATTTTTCACTGTGACATTATTTTTATGACAATAAACACATTTGCCCCTGTTACTGTAATATGTCCAGATGTATTTTTTTGTGATTCTCATTGCAGTAATACACTAATTGTTTTAATGAAAATCTTTTTTTTTTCCTAATATATGTATATGTCTGTGTGTGTGTGCATATGCACACAGATCAAATGTATTATGAATTATATATGTGTGTATATATATATATATATATATAGAGAGAGACAGAGAGAGACAGAGATAGATAGATAGATGTATTAATTTTATTTAAAAAGTACTGTTATTGAGTACAAAACAAATTTAAGCGTTTCTTGTGTGTATGTATATATATATATATATATATATATATATACACACACACACACACACACACACACACACACACACACACACACACACACACAGACAATAGTATTCATCTATACAGTAATTTTTATTAATATTGTTAGGTTATATTATTAGGATAATATTATTTATACAACAATTGGAAGTACTTCTCATTGTAATTTTTTTCTTCTATATTTTGTATGTATTTACTATTAGATTGTGTGTGTGTATTCATGTATGTGTATATATACACACGTTTTGCATTCTTTGAGAATTTGGAGGGGAAATGTGTTTTATTATAAAAATAAAGTCTGAAAAAAAAAAATCTTAATAGATTTAATTTTTTAAGCAAAATATAATGTTTTAGTTTATTTCTTATTCTAGGGTGACATGCACTGTTCTTCATGTGCGTCACAGGTTTTGTCAGATTCCCTCAACATGTTTTTGCAGTCTCTGTCTACTGCCGTCCCATAGGTTGATTTATTTTTTTAGCCTCTCTTAGATGTGCTTCATATTTTCATATATTTTCATAACCTGTTAAGTACAACATGTTGACAGGAACTAGACATTCTCTTAAACACTACAGCTACAGTACATTCATTAAGTATGTATTCACACATGAATGACACTAAAATAGATTCACATGAATCAGCTCGTGGCACAACCTACAAACATGGGAACATTGCCTAATCTGTTAAGGAGAATAACTCCAAACCTGTAGCAGTGACATAATGTGCTCTTGGTGTGTTCTCTCTCTTTCTATGGACTTTGGCTTGGCAGAGAGGGAAACCTTCGCCTTAACCGCTTGCAGATCTGATTGTAGAGAAAAGCAGGAACTCATGTTCGATGCTTTGAGTGCATGCTAGCTTCACTTGAATTATTACACCGCACTAGAATGTTGTGAGGAGGATGACACACAAACCGACCAGCCAGTGACACTAAGTGTACAATAAGGGTCTACATTAAAGTAATATTATGAACTGAATGCTGACTGTTTATATTGATAGATGGAGCACACCCTTATCTCTTATTTGAGCTATTTTATGCAGTTAGCCTTAATGCAGACAAGAGGAGTTTTGTACTATGTAGTAGAAATATTCTACCTACACTGAGCTGATTTAGTATGAAATGCCTTATTGTTGCATTTTTATTTTGCAAATCAGTGTTTGGACCAAATATGTTTTTCAGAGATTTCCCAAAACATAGTTTCTGTTATCTGTTCATTTTAGGTTTGTACAATTACAATTGGCACAAATACACTATGTCCATAATCACTGTACTTGAAATGGTATTTTTTTAGAGCTGTTTTAAAACCTGAAGATGTTACATTAAGACATTGTGTTCACATAATGCATGTAACGACTGTAATTACCAATAATGTGCATTCCTAAGTACAATAAAAAAAAAATTATTATATATTGGTTGAAACAAGTTGAGTCAACATTTATATACATATACTATTCTATCATTTAGAGGGGCCTCCATGAGGTCAAGGACAGGATCCACCTAACCCTTTCCAGGAGCTGTGATTTTGCTGACGAACTCTTTCCTGTTTCACTAGCAAAAAGATGTACTCTTAACAATGGGGAGCGTGCAGGGGAAAAAAGCTAATCGTCCAGCAAACTGCTGACGAATTCTTGTAGTTGTATGAGTAGCTGGAACACAGAGTTCAGGGCGTCACATTCTCTTCAAGACTTTTCATACTGTGCTGGGTTAAGGTCACTTTTAACCCTCGGTTAAGTAGGTTAGCATCTTCCAGAGCAATAAAAACTGTAAAAGCCAATCAGTGAAAAGTACAAAATAGGCCTCATTTTGAACCAATAGTCTGATTTATTTCAACAACTCCTGATTTATTTAGCAGATACTACAAAAATGTAGTGTATGTGCACTTTATGTGCACCTAGTACATTTGCTAAAACTTTGGAAATGTAATAGGTTACAGATTACAAGTTACCCTGTTTAAAATGTAATAGTAGTGTAACTTTTTCAATTACTTTATTAAAGTAACTAATTACTTTTTGATTACTTTTCTAAATTTGTGAAAATTAAAGAATAATAAATAAAAGCATATACATCAACTTAAATACAGTTATCTAATAAGCATGTGACGTATTCTGTGTAATAAACTCCTGAAACATTGGTGTTTTTTTTAAACTGCTTTCTCTTTGTATATGATGATAGTTTTCTCAAAATAAGTAAAATGCACATGAAGTGACACAGAGCAGTTCTAGAAATTATGTTTATGTGCTCGTGTACTCCTATATTGAGATGGCAGAGGTTGAAAACACTGCGAGCTTCAGTAGGCCTATGTGTAGTAAATGAAACCATGTCTTTGCCATTAATTTACAGGAGGGACGGACTGGGAAAAAAATTCAGACTGGAAAATTCAAACTCATACAAACAAATTCATGGACAAAACTATTTTTTGTATGGACCTGACATAAAAAAAAGGTTTAAATCTTTAATTTGGGGACATGCAAAATAATTAAAAGTTCTCTCCTGAACTGCACCTTCACTTTCATTTTTCTCTTCAGTCTCTTTATTTTGCCCTGTTATCCATCTCTCTCATGACTTTAATACTCAAGATTGAACAAAACTATACTTTACAATACAATACTCTACAGCACTACAATATCTTTATAGAAAAATCCTAATACTGTACACGAGTCATATTTTTCCCTTACAAAAATTAACCATGCTTTTATTAGCCTATATAAAAGTAAAAGAACCTTTTTTTTGCAAATGGATTTGTATTTATTTTTAAATAAATACATTTGTAAAATAATTTTACATTTTTGGTTACCACAGTTAAACAATAGTAACCATTTTATCTGGATTTATAGTTAAATGTCTGTCGTAGCTCCCCCTAAACCTATTTAAAAAAACGGAATTCTTTTCAGCTAAATTACTACTGTAACATTACAACAGATAATAATGATGTTCTTTATATAGTATTTTGCGTGATGACTGATGAGCAACGTGCTGCTTCTTGATTAAATAAATAAATAAACAAAGACAAAAAAAGCGTCTTTACAGATGAAACTGACCTGAAACCCTGAACAGGAGTTCTGGTTCTCTGCTCCAGCTGTGCGCTTCCACAGTTCTCTCTCTCTCTCTCTCTCTCTCTCTCTCTCTCTCTCTCTCTCTCTCTCTCTCTCTCGCATTGATTACTCTGAGTCTGATCCAAACCGCTTGGCGGAGAGTGCGCGAGTCACGACTAACACTTCATGACTTATTGGAGATTTAATTATCAAATGGCGGATTCGCAAATGATCGCTTTAGTACATTCGGCAGGCAATTATACAATAATGATAATAAATAGTGGGGCAAAATCGGCTGCCAGGCCACCGGGAATTGTCCCGGTTCTCCCGGTGTGCAGTACGCGCCTGATTTCCACAGACACGCAGAATGTGCAAGTCATATATTGCATCTTTGGGGCTTTATATTCACAGACACTAGTCCATGTCATGCTTTGATTCAAATGTACTGACCTACTTTTAATTTAGTCATCCAAAATGTGGCATATTCCGTCCGCGTTAGGCATTCCGTTTTTATGACTGGATTCTATGAACCAGACTGTATTTCCGCATCCCGGAAATTATTAGGGCGGTATGTCTCAGAATAGTCAGTGCAATTTGGGAAAGAAATCAGTTAAATCTGTATGTGGATGTGTGTAAATATTCAAATGTAATCTCCTTTGTAATCGTAAAAAATTTCATAAGTAACTAATTTAATTACTAATTTTTTCGTAGTAACTGTAATTACAGTTACAATAATTTTGTAATTAAATAACGTAACGCCGTTACATGTAACTAGTTACTCCCCAACACTGAACGTATAGTAGCCTATACAAAAGAGCATTTGAGCAAAATGATCCCATAAACCAATGTGCTTGGCCCAATCTTCCATTTCCAAATATGTTGAATGAATCATGATTTTTTTCAGCTTTTGTGTCTACTCTTATTTCATTGGACTAGGAAAAATAGTTTACAAATGCAACTTTGAAACTGTTTCATTAAAACTGGAGGACATTTACTGAATCAAATGCACCATAGCAAGGTCACCTGTATAACCTTGTATGTTTCAGTCATAACAGTTACTGTAACATACAACTGTTTGAATTACAAGTCGATGCTTGTTTAAGAAATACTATTTTTGAAATAGTTTGCAGTGTGTAGTGCATATTATTCAGTAAGTTAGTATTTAATTCTGAACAGCTATATACACAGGAATATATTTCTACATTTGTAAATACAAATGTAATTGCCCATTGAAGTGATTTGTTTAATGTATAATTCATACAGTAATTTGTTTGACTCATATTTCATGAATTATGCCCTTTGTTGCTGACAGACTTGCTATAAATTTGTCATTTTTAACTGGGGTCTTGCAGGACTGCTAAGAGGGTGTTCAAATGTGTCTAAACACTGAAGCCAACCCAAGCAATCCACCCAACCACAACATTTCAAACATTTGTTCTTTGAAGCCAAAAGCTAAATAGAAATGGATGTCTTTAAATCAGATTAGATTAGGAATCAGTTCGTAGTGTTCCTGAGTGTGTGTACTTCTGTCAGTGGGGGATGAGGGGGGTGTTGTGTGGGGGGTTTGATGTACGGCTGGCTTCCTACCCCTCTTGCTCTGCCTGCCACTCACTGCCCCTTCGACCACGAGAGCATTTCCTGCTATTGTCCTGCTGGAGGCTGTGTTTTTTCAGCATTTTAGGCACAAGCTAAAAAATTTTCCTTTTAGGCTTTCAGAACTGTGAAAAGATTCTCTGGAAAAAAAAACAGAGCTCAGGGCCAAAAAGATACATGCTTATCGTGTTCAGATTAAAGCAGTCAATCCACATATATCTAAATAATTCACAGTTGAGCTGTGGTGCAGCAAGCTAAATAATTCATAATCATAAATAAAATGCACATATTATTAACAAAACAAACTTGACCAACCAGTTTCTGGTTTCCTAAAATAACAATTCAACATATTTATAATACATTTTTGTAGTTTGCTTATTTATTTACAGTTGTTTTTTTAAAGGTGCCATGGAATGCAAAAATCACTTTTATAAGGTGTTTGAACACAGTTGTGTGGCCGCAGTGTGCGAAAACAACCAGCCTGGTAAAAATCCACTCACTCATTGTTTTATAATCCCAAATCATAAACAGTCTCTACACACCAGCAGTTCCAGACTATGAGCCGCCCATTTGTGAGGCTCTCTGCTCTATTAGCATATACACAGCCCTGAGTGAGAAGCAGCTGTCCGCCATTACTGTTCTCTTGCTGTAGCTGCTGTAGGTACAATGTCAGTGCCAAAGCAACCAGCCTGTTTTCACTAATGCTGCCTTCACATGCTACCAGAATGATTGTAAATAGGAATGTGGTAGTTGGTAATTGTGTTTGGAAGCAATGTGTGAGGTCAGCATGGTCACCGTAACACCGGTATAGAGCATGAGCTCTTGAAGCTCCACACTTTTCTTTTGTTTTTGCAACAAAACCCTCCCACATACATGAAAAGCAACCTGCGGCAATAGTGTTAGTGTAGCCCAATTCCGCAGGAAAACCACAGACTTGGCAACACTGGAAGGGACATACAGTTAAACAGAGCGTTTTGGCTCATACCCTTAAAGTGGCAGTATTGCAGTATTGATAATATTGCTTCTTAATTATAAATTGTTTGTTTTTCCTAATTTCCTAATGAATACATGCACATCCTAATGTATCCAATATCCACTTTATTTAAAAATCCTCAATTTAGACTGAGATAGAATGCAAGAGATGCACTGCAGTTGTTTAAAACATTGAATGTCACTCTAAACACATTAGCAGACCTCACCCAGCTTTTCCTAAAATTGAAAGTTTTTTGGGTAACGTGTAACATATGCACCCTGGAGCTTGTTCTAATCCTTATTTTGTTGTTGCACCACACCCTCGTGCAACTACTTTAATTCCCTCTAGACTCCATGTGTTGTTTAGACCAGTACTCTGAGAAAAACAAACATTCTCTCTAATTATATGGATATTATCATCTGTGGGCAAAAAATTCTTGGAATCCTTCCTGTCGTATTCAACCCCCTCCTGTCCGGTGAGGATGTCCTGTCAGTGTGATGGTGGAGCAACCAGGCACGTGACAGGGAGTGGATAGAGATTATTTTGCCTTACAGCCCAATGTATGGCTAGATCCCACACAACGTTCCAGTCAACCAAAGCCTCCGGTGATATTTCTCTAAGACTGCTTCTACCAAGGGCTCAACATTCAGAGCCTCATCTGCAGTAACCACATAGCAAGGTATGTCTCCTAAGCCTCTGTCGTGTGCAAAACAACAGGAATTTGATTATTGTTGATAACCAAAGTAATTGCTGGGGTTACGTTGACTTGAAATTTCAAACTGGGGCAATAAATTTGGTGCCAAAAGAGCAGGGTTGGGCAACTCTGGCCCTCAAGGTCTACTCTCAAAACTTGCTGAGCTGGGAACAGGCAAAATAGACAGGTTTTAGGGAAAAATGCCTTACACGTAATCCTCTAACAGCAGGGATGGGCAACTCTGACCCTCAAGGTCCACAGCAGAGTTTAGCTGCAACCCTAATTAAAGTCTTCAGGATTACTTTGAGAATTTCAGGTAGGTATGTTTAGGGATGGAGCTGTCAGGACAGAGCAGTTGTCCACTTTTTGAGGATTTTGTATCAGACATTTTTTGCCTTTCCCAGCTCAGCAAGAACAATACTTATTTACTTGTACAATTGCTCAAAGTAATCCTTGTAAACATCCTTTTAACAACTATTTCTGTCTTTTCATCTGCAGAACATGACGTATGATCTACACAACTCGTCGTACGACTTTTACAACGGCACGCCATGGTTTATCTACGACTGCACCATCCATCTAGATGAGGATGGCCGACGGATCACTCTTTTCCTCCTTTACCTAGTGCTCTTCATGGTAGGGTTGGCCGAAAACACCCTGGTGGTTTGGGTGAACTGGCGAAGGCGTCATTCGGCAAATGGCGTGCTGTTCTGTGTCATCAACGTGAGCTTGTCCGACTTGATGGTGGTCTTCACCATGCCTTTCTTCATGCTGGAGGTGACCATGGACAAAGTTTGGCTGTGGGGCCGCTTCCTTTGCAAGGTCACGCACCTTGTATATGTCATAAACTTCTACAGTAGCTCCTTCTTCCTGGCATTCATGACCTTGGAGCGATACCTTACCCTGACGCGGCCCAACAAGCCCGCCTGCTTTCCGACGCAGCACAAACGCCGCTGGTTTCTCTGCACTGGGATCTGGCTTTTGTCGCTTGTGCTGGCCTTGCTGGAAAACGTCCACGTCGACTTGTTGGAGTGGGACGAACCAGGCTGCTACATGGTTCCTGAGCAGTACTACACGGAGTGGTACGTGTCGGTTTCCTTCCTCTGCCTGATATTCCAGTTCCTGGGTCCGGCTTCTATCATCATCACCTGCAACGTCCTGATCGCCCGAGCCATCCGCACAGTCCCCGACATCCAGAATCGTCGGGATGTGTGGTTGGTGCACGTGTACTCACTGGTCTTTGTGGCCTGCTGGCTACCGTACCATTTGGTGTTGTTCTTGTTGACAGTGGACGACCTGGACCCACACCTGTTCTCCTGCAACACAGTCGGGGTGCTGTACTTCTCTTTTAGCCTCGTGCAATGCTTGTCGCTCTTTCACTGTATTGCCAACCCAATCCTCTACAACTTCCTCAGTAAGAGCTTCCGCAACAATCTAATAAATGCAGTGATCAGCCGCATCTCTTTACCGCCGACCAGTGCGCCAACTAATGCTGACAACGCAGGGACAACGGCGGTAAAAGAGCGGAAGCTCAGTAACGCCAGCACAAGTCACTCCGACATTGGCGCGTAAAGAGGGAAACTCGGCGATTTGATGAAACACAGCACATGAATGTGCTACGAAAAAAATGCCTTGATGAGGCCATTGTTTTTGGTCAGTTGCCTGGTAACCAACCATATTGTCTCCTGTTTTTCTCACCTCAGTATTGCTAACAGTACAAGGAAGGAAATATTGTCAACCTTTCGTAACCTTTATTTCCACCGGTTCCTATTGTCATATCTAGGAACTCCTTGACAAGTAATAAAAGAGCTGTCCACATGCCAGTATTTGGACAAAGACAGTTTTGATTGTTCTGCTCAACAAAAACTTTCACTTAGCTGTCCATATGCGCAATAACAACACCTAGAGCTGTTTTAATGACCTTTTAGCTCAGCAACTTGTATATATTATAAATGTAATTGGGAAAAAATGAATACAATTTGTTTTAAATAATTTTTTTAAGGTTTGAGTGAAAGTGTCAAATCATGTGGGCTAATACCATTTCCTGAGGGCATGTGCTGCTCCAATGTCTAAAAAATTATTTTTCACTATAGAAATGTATGTTGAATATAAATATGCTGTAATTAACATGGATAAATAGTGGTGCTGTGTTAAAATGATGTGAATATGACCGAAATTTTACTGTTAAAAAGACAAGACCCTGGCAAGTTTTGTAAGTACCGATTTTATTCAGAACACAAGTACAGCTGTATTAAATCATAATACATTTCTGATAGTGACACTGAACATGAATAAATCATATAAATAACACTGAAGTAATATAAGGCAATTTCATGTTTCATGTTGAAAATAAAATGTAGTATCAAGATATTTACAGTTTATGATCACAACATCAGCTGCAAACCGTGGCAAAGCACTGGTAATGTGCATTCTTTCCTAAAAATAAAACTGATTGACTGATAAAGGTATTGAAACCAGGCATTTTATAAGGTTCAGTCTGTATTTTTCTGTGCTACATTACAAATAAAGCTATACCAACCACAATGTCCCAGCAGTTTTGAATACATACTTTATGGTTTGACCAGTGACATCAATTATGAATGAACCAGTGTGCTAAAACAGGTTTTTAATTTGAACAAGAAATTATTTAAATGTACAATGTAAAATTGTCCCATAAAAGAAAGAAAAAGCATATAACTGCTGGGGAAATTGTACAAAAAGACCATCACAGCTTTCTAAAGAGAACTGTAATTTATTCACAATACCATTTGCACAAAACACTCTGATATGTCCCAAGTGAAGAAAGTGAACACTGCGATATGAACTGACTGATGTATTAGCACCTCAGTCTGAATCGCTTCTCTTTTCCAAATGAAATGATTTATGTAAGAAGAGTTTTGCTTTATGTATAACATCCAAACTGTATGATACTACATCTCATGAACCAGTAACTATTTCTAATTAAGTCTGTCAATGATATACAACACTAATATAAAAATAACAGCTATTCTGTAAAAGAAAAGTACCGTTATATATTTATTATTACTTTTTTTTTTTTTTTTAAAGGACCAATTTTATTTTATATCCTTGACCTAGACAAGAGCACTGCTTTATTTATCAGAAAACATAGAAAAAATTATATTCTCAGCGTGCATTTGCATTGGAATATCCAGAGACCTTTAGCTTATTGTGACAAGAGTTGCCGGAAGAGCATACAAAGGTAAATCGCAGATCAGCACTTGGAAAAGCTTTCCATTAAAAATGACTTCATTAAAACACTACAAATCAAAAGTTTGGAGACACTTGACTGAATTTGTTTAGTGTGTTCTTTAAAAATCTTCTGATCTAACTGCTTATACTTACTTTGAAGACAAATATAACTTATTGTGTCTGTGCAAGAATTTCTTTACAAAACTAAATTTTTGTTTTAAATAAATGAGCTGGTCCACATAGTGACTGAAAAGCAGCCAAAAAGTGCTCGGCACACATATAAACTTCTTTAAGTGTTCAAACACTGTGTATCATAATGTTCTTGGCAAATATTTGAAAAAGCTACAGTATAAGATCTTTATTTTTATAGATTTTTTTCATAGCTTTGATTACTTTATTATTATTCTAAAATATAAAAAAGAAATGGAAATAAGTAAGCGTGTCCAAATATTTGATTGGGAATGCAGCCTAGCTCAGTCTCTCTTGCCATCAAGTGGTCGAGTATCAGCATTACATAAAAAAAAATCGTTTTACCTTCAAATTAGTCTTTAAAAAACAAGAATCGCTCTCATTCTGTACACAAATGACACAAAGACGATCACATTAAACACTTCATTCAAGTGCCCCTATTATGGGTAATGAAAGGTTTATAATTTTGGTTTAGGGAGTCCCCAACAACCTCAACATGAATGACTCATTCGAGTGATTCAGAATTACTTTGAAAGACAATAACTTTATACATGGTGCACTTTCAAATGTAAAACTTTGCAGGATGTTTTCATTGTATGAATGTGAAAGTGACGTGACATTCAGCCAAGTATGGTGACCCATACTCAGAATTCGTGCTCTGCATTTAACCCATGCAAAGTGCACACACACACAGCAGTGAACACACACAAACCGTGAACACACCCAGAGCAGTGGGCAGTCATTTGTGCTGCAGCGCCCGGAGAGCAGTTGGGGGTTCGGTGCCTTGCTCAAGGACACCTCAGTCGTGGTATTGCCAGCCCGAGACTTGAACCCACAACCTTAGGGTTAGGAGTCAAACTCTCTAACCACTAGGCCACAACTTCCCACACTGCATGAAATGTAATGTTCAAAAATCCATAATAGGGTCACTTTAAATTCTAAGTGTACTGTCATTTGCCCTCAACATACTAAGTAAACGTGGGCACACATTTTTACGGAGCGTTTAGAGAGGGCGAGTTTCAGGTGTCCATGTTAGGGATGGGCTCTTTAGAGTGGTCATTATACATAAAGGTCTCCTCGATGTTGAAATCAGGTGGCAGCTGGTCTTTGTGGAGCTCCATGTGCGAGGAAACCATCTTAAGTGTGGAGAAAAACAGGCCGCAGACGGTGCAGCGGTACATGAGGGCACCCGAGTGCGTCTTTAGGTGGCAGATCATGGTGGAACGGCCACGGAAGAAGCGCATGCACACTTTGCACTGGTAGGGCTTCTCGCCCGTGTGGATACGAAGGTGGTATGTGAACTCGCCCGAGTGTGCGAAATGCTTACCACAATATCGGCAGCGATACAATTTTTCCCTAAGCCCCATTCCGCCACCAGAGTTGCCATTCAGGACAAGTCCGGCAGGAAACGGGGCAGCGCCGTGAGCCATTTTGTCCTGCTGGTTGAAGCCTAGGCTTAAGTTGTAACCTGTTTTACCTGGGCCGCTCGCTTCCATAGGCGAAGAGGAGGATGAGGAGTATTCGAGGGTCTGGTCCACCTTGCGTTTAGCTGGCCATACCTGGCTGCCCTGGAGCTCGTTCGAATGCATGCTGAGATGGTAATGAAACGCGGTTTCCGAGCGGAAGGTCTGTGGACACAGGAAGCAGCGCAGCTCGGCCTGGCCTTCTCCGCTGGTCTCTGGGCTGCCCTCGGCCTGTTTCCCCGATGTTCCTTCCTCTGTGTGTAGAGACAGGTGTCTTTCCAGCAGCGCACTCTCCAGGAAGAGGCTGGCGCATTGTGGACAGGTGTAAATAGGAAAGAGGTGTGTCAGTGTGTGCCACAGGAGGGCGCATCGAGAGGGCTGAGACAGCTGGCACACTCCACAGCGTAATGTACTCAAGCATGCATGGCTCTGAACGTGGTCCCTGACAGCCTGAGGGAAAAATAATCCATTATTAATATAACCAAATCAATCAAATTTATTGAAATATATTGTTTATACTAAAGTAAATGGAACTATATCATCTTTCTACAGTATTTGGTAGTGTTGTCAACATAAATACTTTTGGAATATTAAAACAACAATAAATACAACAATATTAAAATATTACAACATCTCAAGATAATATTAAGTTAGCAGCATGTTACCAATGGACTGTTTTTTTATGTTATACGAAATAATAAAAATAAATAAAATATTTAAAATAGTTTTTGAATATTTATTGTATTAATACAGCCGTTTTTATTTGTTCTATTACTTAGATTTTATTTATTACTGTTTCTTTGAGTAATTACTTGAAACTGTAATTAATGCAGAATAGATGTTTAGAATATTATTTTAATGCTGAATCATATTAACTATATTTCTATATTCAAATTCATGACACATACACACTACTATAGTATGTATTCCTTTTTTGATTTAGTTATCAGTTTTAACTATCCTATACTTACATATTCCTATATTTCTACTTCAACTTATATTTTTTGCAACAAGTGGCCAAGTTTTTAAAGTTTTTCATTGAATATTTATATTTTATTTCAATTAACGATTTCAGCTTTATTTCAATTAATTAGAGTTACAAGGCTTAAAAAAAAACAACAACTAACAAACAAACTAGGACTGTGCAAAAAATCGAATGCGATTTTCATGCGTATCTCATCAGTAAAGACGCTCATGTAATTAGAAGTATATCTCCAGCACGTGCGTTCAGATCAGGGTTGCCAGGTTTTCACAACAAATCCTGCCCAGTTGCTTCTCAAAACTAGTCCAAAACTAGCTCAATCGCGTTTCCAGGAGGTTCCCCGATAAAAAATTGCTTCCCAGGGTTAAAATATAAGTTTTTTTTGGCAGGGTGTCCTTGGTAAAATTCGCATTTTAGGTGCTAAATATCACGTTATTTGTATTGGGGTCGCTTCGACCCGCAGACATGAAAAGCAACCTCAGACTTGGCAACACTGGTTGGCATTTACTACACAGAGCCGTAATTCACTGACAATCTACACAAAATCGATGTTAAAATCGCAGGCGATTCTTTGTCGATTTTGAAATCGATTTTGTGTTAGTTGTCGGTAGACTACGGCTCTGTGTAGTAACTGCCACTAGTAACCCCAATACCAATAACGTGATATTTAGCCCCTAAAATGCGAATTTTACCAAGGCAACCCCGCCAAAAAACATATATTTTAACCCCGGGAAGTGATTTTTATCGGGGAACCTCCTGGAAACGAGCTTAGGCTAGTTTTGGACTAGTTTTGATAAGCAACTGGGTAGGATTTGTTATAAAAACCTGGCAACCCTGATCTGAACGCACATGCTCGAGATATACTTCTAATTACAGGAGCGTCTTTACTGATGAGATGCGCATGAAAATCGAATTCGATTTTTTGCACAGCCCTAAAACAAACCTGTTCCACTAACCTTAAAATCATTCACCACAGATTTAGCACAGATGGTGCACTGCAGTTCCCCTCCTTGTCGTTGGGAGGATCCGTTCAGTAGGTCTGGATTTTGAAGGGCGCACTTAGCAGCTGACTGACGTCTGTGCTGAATCAGTGCGGATTCAGTCCGAAACTGATGCTCGCAAACGTCACAGGAGAAGAGCAAGATGCCCACGTGTGTGAGGGCATGAGCAACAGCAGCAGCGCGGTCCGAGAAGGAGGCGCCACACACCTGACATGAACCAGTTTCCGAGAGGTGCGTCTCAGCGTGAGTTTGTATGACGGAGTTTTCCGCCGGAAGTAGCATCCCACATGATTTGCATGGCTGCGATGATGGCAGTTGTCCGAGAGATGCCTCGTTTTCACCATTCTCTATGCACATCAAGTCCTCGTCGTCCTCTTCCTCCACAATGAAGTGCTCCTCCTCATCGCTCAGCTCAATGATGTCCTCTGAAAGTCCTTGCCACTGATCGCCGCCCTCCGTCTGCTTTTGTAGTTGGTGTCTCTTGCTAGAAAGATCTTCCTTAAAAAAATCTGAATCTTTGATTGATCCCGTAACGGCCCCCAGTTGCAAACTGTCTAATGGATCACTGGAGGGTGATGAAGGGGCGCAGGTTTCACCTCCAAGCTGGGCTGAAGAATCAAGGACAGAACATTGTTCCTGAGGCCCAAATGTTGATTTGCTACCATTGACAACAAGTTTGTGCACTGAGTTACTTCTTCCATCCTCTTCTTCATCCTCCCGCTCGGTTTTGAGCTGCAAAGTCAGGCCAGGAAGAGCGTCTGTAGAACGGTTATTGTCCAAAGGACTCGGCTTGTTGGTAACCTGTTGATTGTAACCTAAATGTATCTGCAAGTCTTCATTTTTTGGCGACTGGGTGGCCAAGTGGGAGCGATTCAACCTGCCGTTCCTGCCTTGAGAAACCGGAGATGGAGTTACAGGTGTAGGAGCGGCTGAAGAAGACAACGAGGAGCAGGAGGTTGCAGAGGACGAGCAGACAGACGCAGCCACGGGATTGACTGATACCATA
The DNA here is from genome assembly GCF_963082965.1 of Carassius carassius. NCBI lineage: Eukaryota > Metazoa > Chordata > Actinopteri > Cypriniformes > Cyprinidae > Carassius > Carassius carassius. The sequence goes on from NC_081800.1 coordinate 22,167,807, forward strand.
TCGCTTTCCAAATCCCCTTCGGCAACTGGGTCTCCAGAGCTGGAGCTCTGCAGGTCAGGAAAGGTGGCATGGCAAGCGTTCACCAACTCCCTCACACCAAGCCTTTCTGCCAACTCATACAGCACACCTACATCAATCAAGTCCGTGAAAATCTCACCCGTGTAGATAAAAGTCAAGACTTTCTCGAAATTGGCAGCAGAAACAAAGTCCAGAGAGAAGGTGGTGGGAACGGCACCTTGGTTGCTGGAACCTCTGGAGAAGAGGCTGCTAAAGTGTGTGCAAGAGCACGCCAACACCACGCGATGAGCCGGGAAGGAACGGCCTCCGACCTGGAGGACGATGTCGCACAGGACACGAGACAGGCGGCAGCGGTTGAGCTCGGAGAGGAGACGGGCCGCGTGGCCAGAGCCCTGCAGCCTGATCCGCATGCCTGGCAATTCCAACAAAAGCCAGGATTTGGACTGAAACACAAAAGTGAATGGAAAAATGGATGAGGTTCAGATAAATTATCATAGCAAGGTGCATAGTCTATGCTTATATTAAATTAAATAATTAGATTAGATTAGATTAGATTAGATTCAACTTTATTGTCATTGCACATGTAAGGTACAGGACAACGAAATGCAGTTAGCATCTAACCAGAAGTGCAATAAGCAGTAAGAACAGAATATACAAGGTCTACAATATGTTACAAATGTACAATAAATATACAAATAAGGCAGTATTATGGACATAATTTACAGATTTTAAATACAATCAGCATGATATACAGATAGGTATACTATGAACATACTATGCAGATGGATTATGTAAAAGTGTATGTACACAATAGGCAGAAACTATAAACATATGAACATCATTTACAATAGTGCAATGGACAGTAAAAGTGCATAGAAAATAAGTTAGATTAAATGTTAGATTAAATAGAATTATACCACCTCACTGTATGAAGTCACTATGAAACAGTATTTAGTAATGTGACAAATCTGCACGTGACTTGTTATCCATCAGGAAATTATTAGATCATGAATAGTGGTCACTATTGCTGGAATATCATGTTAGATACTACTCTAAATTATGCTGCAGTATATACAGTAAGTGTGTATTACATTAAATTTACATGCAAAGTAAATTATAAATATTGCCTTGGCAACTAACTAAAATAATGTATTAAAATTAAATTATTATTCAAATTACTAACACTTAAATAAGTTAAATATAAAAATATGAAAAACTGATAAAAATGACAAAAGCACGTAACTTAATTACTAAAACTTAACTAACATTTTAAATCATTTCCAAGACACCACTGGCTAAACTAATCATTCATGGGGTTGCAACAGGTCATGTGACAAATAGGTTTTAAGCATAGACTGTATAAAAACCCTCTTTTACTGTCTATGATAAAAACATGGACGTAGTGTCCGTGACGTCACCCGTAGATTCCTGAAGAGAGTTTTTGAAGCCTAAAGTGTGCAGAGCATAGACAGAAAAAGAAATGGACACAGCGACCCCATTGGAACTCAATTGAGACAAGTGAAGCCCATTTTTAGCGATTTTTAGCACTTCCGTTTCTGACGCGCACACTCAAACTAAGCTTGATGATGTCAGCAACCTGTCTGACAATTTGACAGCGAATAACTTTACATCTGAGGCGTTTAAAGACTCCATTTGTCCATTATTTATTTCTAAAAATACACCACAATGTATAAAGGGCTCCATTACCTTCTATGTTACATTATGGCCCCGTAGAAACAGTTTTTGTAAAAATAGGCTAACGAAATGGGCTTCACTTGTCTCAATTGAGTTCCAATGGGGTCGCTGTGTTCATTTTTTTTACTGTCTATGGTGCAGAGCCAGCCATCACCATCATGGCAGAGCGTCACCGCGCGGCTCTCCCGGACAATCGAAAATGGGCAAAAGGGCGGGAGCTGGTTGCTGAAGCCACGCCCACTTAGCGCGACGGCTGTGACAGCAGTGGCAATTCACCTGTCACTCAAGTGGCCACGCCCTTAATTATGCAGAACTTTAAGGCTTAATATAATTTAAACGGATGAGTTATAAAAAAATTCACCCCCCTCACAGTTGTCATGAAGGGCAAAATTAGCTATATCGACCAAAATCATTTTTTGCACCAGGCTGAAACAATGTTTTTTTCTGCTGTAAAGTTGGGCATTTTAACATGAGGAGTCTATGGGATTGACCCAATCACTACTCAAAACAAGCCCAGTCGCTTTTCGGGGGCGATTCCTCCGGTAAAAATCTACCAGGGGCTAAATATCACTTTATTGGGGTCGCTTTAACCCACGCAAATGAATAACATCCTGCGACAACTGTGTAAAAGTATCCCAATTCCGCGGGAAAACCGAGGACTTGGCAACACTGATTGACTCTCTTAAAGAGGTCTTCACGGGTCCAAACGTTCATGCCCGAACCCGAAAGAGACCCATAATGTACTACACCGAACTGACCCGGAACCGTCTAATATTTCAAAAGCTGGACCCGGCCCATGTAGATCCGAGAAATGCCTACCCGGACCCGTATATTATTTGAAATCTGGACCAGAACCCGCAGGGAAGACACAGACCCGACTTGACCCGACTGTTACATATTCCACCATAAATTGCTATTACAAGTCAATAAATCTACAAAAAAATACAGCTTTTTGTCTTACCTAATTTAAGGAGCCGTAGTCTCTCTACCTGACTGCCTGTGATGCATTACAATCCTCCGACAAGAAAGTTATTCATGTTATTCCTCTTGTTATTCCAAGTCCAAGCTTAATCCACTCATTATTTCAGCTTCAAAAGTCCTCTTGATGTCACGGTGACGGATGACAAATGCAACTGTGCACATGTCCATTCTGACTCGAGTTAACTCGCATAATAACCTCAACTGTTTGCCCTTTTGAACTATAATAATGATAGCTTGTGCAATGCCATGGCCGCTGATGTTATTTATTTGCTAACATCTCTGTGCTCTCTGCTCTGCGTCGAGTCTGAATCTTACCAATAAAACTTTAAGATTAAACGGTTCATTTATATTTTTATAAAAATGGAAGAAAATTATTGAGCCAAAAGAGTCTCAAAAAAGATAAATGCACACACTACATTCACATATGCACACACAGGATTCATACATGCACACACATGATTCATAAATACAAACACAGGATACACAAATGTGCACAAAATTTACAAATGCACACACAAAATTTAAAAAGCACAGAAGATTCACAAATGCATACAAAATTCAGAAATGCACACAAAATTCAGAAATACACACACAATTCAGAAATGCAAACAACATTTACAAATGCACTCAAGATTCACAAATGCACAGGACAAGATTCAGAAATGTATTTCTGATGCACACACACATATATCTTGATTTACAAACTGCTTGCGGTCTGTGAACTTCACTGCATTTGTGTGTGAATTTTGAGACTCCCCTGACTTGGCTCGACACACAAATGCCTTTTTTTTTAAACAGGGAATGATCTGCAACCAATCAGATATCTCCCTTGTTGTAGCCAATCACAAGAACTCACTCCACGTGGGGGATTGTTTACTTATAAGCCAATCACATGAACGCGTTCACACAGCGCAATATGCCTGTGGTGCGGCATATTATAGCCTACTTATTTATGAAACTGTATGAAAATACAGATGTTTAGATTACAATTCAGGTTTATTTTTTATTATTTTTTACAAAATATAAATTAAAAAATGTCTCAATACATATAGCCCAGTGACTGCAGAAAAAGTTAACCATGGATTCATAAATTTGCAATAGGCAATTATTTCATTTTATTGAAATATTTTAATGAAAGTAAAAAAAAAAAATTACACCTTTTTGAATATTTAAATATATCTAAATATTCTTTTGGATGCAATATAGAAGTCACTTTAATTATAATATTCGGTCCCTACATGAAGAGAGAGTCAGTGGTCCGCTGCGGAAGGAAAGTGACTCTCCGACTGCGAAAAGTGGGTCTCCGGCTGCGTGAGGAAAGTGAATCGTTCGCTGAGTGACTCGTGAGGAAAGTGAATCGTTCGCTGCGTGAGGAAAATTAGTCGTTCGCTGCGAGAGGAAAGTGAGTCGTTCGCTGCATGACTCGTGAGGAAAGCGAATCATTCGCTGCATGAGGAAAGTGAGTCGTTCGCTGCGAGAGGAAAGTCACTCTCCGGCTGCGTAAAGTGGGTGTCCGGCTGCGTAAAGTGGGTGTCCGGCTGCGTAAAGTGGGTCGCTGGCTGCGTGAGGTAAGTGAGTCGTTCGCTGAGGAAAGTGAGTCGTTCGCTGCGAGAGGAAAGTCACTCTCCGGCTGCGGAAAGTGGGTGTCCGGCTGCGTAAAGTGGGTCGCTGGCTGCGTGAGGTAAGGGAGTCGTTCGCTGAGGAAAGTGAGTCGTTCGCTGCATGAGGAAAGTGAATCGTTCGCTGAGGAAAGTGAGTCGTTCGCTGCGTGAGGAAAGTGAGTTGTTCGCTGAGGAAAGTGAGTCGTTCACTGATTGGCTTATAAGTAAACAATCCCCCACGTGGGGTGCATTCTTGTGATTGGCTATAACAAGGGAGATATCTGATTGGTTGCAGATCATTCCCTGTTTAAAAAAAGGCATTTGTGTGTCGAGCCAAGTCAGGGGAGTCTCAAAATTCACACACAAATGCAGTGAAGTTCACAGACCGCAAGCAGTTTGTAAATCAAGATATATGTGTGTGTGCATCAGAAATACATTTCTGAATCCTGTCCTGTGCATTTGTGAATCTTGAGCGCATTTGTAAATGTTGTTTGCATTTCTGAATTGTGTGTGTATTTCTGAATTTTGTATGCATTTGTGAATCTTCTGTGCTTTTTAAATTTTGTGTGTGCATTTGTGAATTTTGTGCGCATTTGTGTATCCAGTGTGTGTATTTATGAATTATGTGTGTGCATGTATGAATCCTATGTGTGCATATGTGAATGTAGTGTGTGCATTTATCTTTATTGAGACTCTTTTGGCTCCATAGAAAATGTAAAACGCAGTTAGGTGGTTAAAGTGTCCCTCACTGGTTGCCATAGAAACATGAAACGCGATGGAGACTGCACATGCGTGCTAGCTGTATCAACCTAAAATACGCAATTTGAGCATCATAGAAAACTTTCATGTGACAGTTCACCTCAGATTGTGTTGCTGATTTGAAATATATTAAATATTAGTGCGACAAGTCTGCAAGCATTATCACCATGCTTGCACTTGCATTAACTCTGAGTCTGCGTCTGATTCTAAGGGCAGAGAGAGAGAGAGAGAGAGAGAGAGCTTTTTTTGGCTCACTCTTTTCTTTTCCTAATTTTACAAGTTGCAAGTTACAAAAAACACAAGCAGTGTTTGATCACGGCCGGGTGTTCTCCAAGTCCGATGACTCCGATCTCACGGGTATTACACACAATGTTAAACAGACCCGGGACCCGAGGTAATAGACTCGAACCCGACCCGGACCCAGCTGATCATTTAAAATATAGACCCGAACCCGTACGGGTCCCGGGTCGACGGGTATCGGGTGCACTGTGAAGACCTCTACTCTCTTTTGCAGCCAGCCTCAAGCGGCCAGTCGATGAATTGCAGTTTTAGTCACTTCCTTATTGGCTTCACTAGAGAGAGCGGGAGGTTGCCGCTAGGTTTTAAGCAACATTGTTGTCACATGACCTCATCACATTGCATGATTAATGTTTGAAAGATTTATAATGCATACTTTCTGGAATAATGCAAACAGTATGTGGTATTAATTATATACTTATATACATAATTCAGAAGGTAGTAGAGTAGTACTGTATTTTGAACACAACCCATATGACAAGCACTTGAAAAACAAGAGTGCCTGGTGACCTCAGTCATATCATATAGGCTTTTTGGATTAACAATATTTGCTGCTCCTTTATAGACAATATATATTTAAGCATGTGTAGCACACAACTAGTGCGCAATGAAACTGCTCGATGTATTCTAGTTTATTTAGTGCATCATTAGTTTAGCCGAGGCTAACCGGTTGCCATTGGATTCCATTAGCAAGTGCGGCTACCTAGCACTTTAGCGTCATCTCTCGCAATGGAAATAAAACAGACCGACGAGCTACTAACTAGAACACAGACACCACATAACAACTCAAGTGTTTCCTTACCCATGGAGTGCTTCTAGTTTGCGATAGATAAATAATCTCACTCGGTTGCTGTTAGCCCAGACTGTCGTCCCTGCATAGACACTGACGGTGTCTCAAAAGCTAGTGAGCTGTCTAAATAGAAAACTCAGAACGGGCATGTAATGGTCAGAATACGCTGTCTAGGCTAAAGAGCTCGCTATGTTTTTAAGACAAGCCCATTGTGTCATATAAGACTAAAACAAACTGGACACCGAGCACTGAGGGAGCGCCTCCCATTGAAATTAATTTAATCCTCTGATTAATTATTACTCTGGAAATCCTCCACATAACTCAGGAATGTTGGTTTGTCTATAAATAATACAAGATTGTGTTAGGCAAAAATATAATATTAATCAAAATATTATTGGTTATATATATATATATATATATATATATATAATTATATTTTTTTGGACACATTATTTAAAGCTGTACAGTCACACTCGTTAGACTTTAGTCTGTACAGCGTTTGTGGAAGAACTGATGTTTTTAATGTTTACAAATGTTAATGTTCTTATGTTTAACATTTAAAAAAAAATTTAGTTCATTTTCATGTACTGTTTAAAATGTTTCAGGCATCTCTCCATTTTGAATTGTGTGAATCTATTATTACAAAAAAATATATTTTATATACATTTTATTTAAAAATAAGTTACATATTGGAACATATGAAAAAGTTGGTAGAGCTCAGCAAACGATCCACTATTATTGAATCATGAATGCAAAATGCAAATATGTGATAATAAAGCCAAGAAGTAGGCTATTTGGCAGTCTATATGAGCCCATTATACATAATATATAATGCACAATATCTCAACTCATTTTATTGTAACTTGATATTTCTGTTGACACATACAATGTGATACTGAAATTTTAACCAGGTGATTAATCTGAAATCAAACAGGCCTTCGATAATAGTGAAGTTTTGAGGCATTAAATTGTAGAAACATCTGCTTTTTGGATTTAAAAAGATGTAGGCTTAACAAGTAGTGCCAAAGAGAGGTTGAAAATCAGAGTTTATTGTCTATAGTTGATAGAAATGATGCACAATGACAAATACTATTTCTTCTGAATATAAACATGTTATTACATTACACTACCCTCAGTGATGATGTCTGTTTTAAAGAACAATGGTAATGACAGTCATAATGGTAAATACATTCCCTCAGATTGCTTTGGGAAACTCTCTAGCTACATTTTATCATATAATGCATCTATGTTACAGTATATTAATCAGGATATTATAAATAATATTGCTTTTTAGTTGGTAAAACAGTTTCCATTTTTTGAAAAAGGCATGTTGAAATATTTGTAGCTGTCATTCTAAGCCTGTTCTAATACTGACAATTAAGAGTTTCTTCTTTTCTCTTTACTTGTGCCCTTTTCTGAGGAATCCGCAGGGATAAATGTACAGTATATAAATACAGCGTTGTTGGCAATGTCCTCATACAGAAATTCACAGACACACGTAACACACAACTCTGTATGAAGAATTAAAAATGGCCCTGGAGAAAATGTTTATATGATCATGAATGTTCATGGGTTACGAGACCCTCCTCCTGGAATTGACACGTCCGATACTGGTGATGCTACTTTTGCGGGACAGAACCGGTGTTGGGGAGGTGGGCGACGTCTCATTGGGGCAGCCGTGTTGGAGAAGAATCTCAGCACACTCTTTGCTGCCGGCTTGGCGTGCCAACGTCAGTGCGGTTCTACCTTGAGGATCCTTTGACTTCACATCACTGCCGTACTGTTGGACAAAATCAAAATCCATTAGAAATGAGCAAACGATGCAATACCATAGTCCAACAGTTGAAGGAATGATTCACCCAAAAGGAAAAATTCCTAAAATTAAAAGTTAAAAAATTTAAATATGTGTCCCCTACCCATAATATAGATTTATAATCTAGTGAAAAAGTCGTCTCAGAACAAATCAAGTACTGTTTAGACGTGAACACAGTCTAAAGACTTTTTCACTGGAGGAAACATTAGTATTTTAGTGAGAATCAATGGTTTAAGGTTAAAAAGACTTAATAATGGATTTGTTTCTTTAAAACATATAGATTTTCACTTCACAAGATATAAATTGATAAACTGGAGTTATTTGATTCCTTGTGTATTATTTTATCAGCTGTTTGGACTCTCATTCTGACGGCACCCATTCACTGCAGAGGATCTGTTGGTGAGCAAGTGATGTACACTCTAAATTTCTTCAGATGTGTTCCTTGATCTGAAACAAACTCTTGGATTTTGGGTGAAGTATTCCTTTAACTCAAAGAAACTGGCTCAATAACTCACCCAGACCAGCAGCTGTGTCATGACCACATCGCCCAGCTGGCAGGCCGCATGTAACGCGCTGTGATGCTGCTGCGCTGCTCCTTCAGGTGGGATGTTGATCACTTCCTTTGTGCTGTGCGCAAGGAGCAGCAGAAGTGCGGGAAGGTCTCTGTCAATTACAGCTTTAAGCAACCAAGATGACATTGTGTCCTCTGAACAATGAGCGGGCAAGGGTGACACGAATGCCCGCTGTTCATATTTGGCACGGATCCACGACTCTCTCTGCTCTCTGAGACAAACACAAAGCAAAGGCCAAATTATTATCATAGTGGCTAACTGCATTAGTCATTATCGCTTTACATTGTGTAATGATGAAGACTGAAACACTGTAACCTTTTTTATGTTCTCAGTTGATACTTCAAAAAAAAATATATTCTTAGTACCTTTGTCTTTTTTTTATCCGTAAAATATCTTAACAGATTTAAAAATAAATTATGCATTTAGAAGCAAATTTAGTATTAAGACTTATAAGTGAATATAAATGTAATATATAACTGAATATAAGCGTTACGTCTTTTTTAGGAAATTTGTTCACTTGCTTTAAGTGTTAAGCAAAATGTTTTTTAATTAATTAATTAATTTAATTTAATTAATTTTAATTTAATTTAGTGCAGTACACTATTGTTAAAAAGTTTGGGGTCAATATGACATATCTTTTTAAAATAAATTAATACTTTTATTCAACAAGGACACATTAAAGGTACAGGTTGTAGGACCTGCCACTAGAGGGCACACTATCAAAACAATAACAATCGCGTGGTTTGATGACGCTAAGAAGAAGCGTGGAATGATGGGATCTGTTGCCTTCTACCCAATCAAATCAGATGGAAAAATATATCATGGATTTAACGCGAGTTCAACGATTTGCACGAGTAGATTACATACAAAGTCAATGCAAAGACGCGATCAGACTATGGATCAGACGCAATCCCCCGTGTTTGGCGTGTATGCCCCATAATACTAATCTTATTGATCGTTATAATAGCATACGTTTTCTGTAAAGATACGAATCAAAACAACTCACATGTCAAGTAAAACACAAGCGAGATCAGCATCTCTTTCTAGTTGAAGTTTGTCGCAAAGTTACTTCCGCATTTGTCCACGACACTGTTGTCATGTGGTTTCTACATCAGTAAAGGCAGTAACAAAGGGTAACTAACGTCATTACATAGATTCATATCCATGCTACATACTCCGATACAGTAGGTGGTGGTATGCACCTGATAAGCCATGGTTGCAATCTGCCATAAAACTAAGAAGAAGAAGAAGAACTAACGTCATTGACAGGCGACTTTCCTGCCTCGTGTCACTGTTTAGAATGATTACATGATTTACAAGTAGTTGAAAACATTCGAGATATTGTTAGTAATCAGCTGGACAAAATATTTAACAATAGCCTAGTGGTTTTTGGATATTTTACTGCAAATATCTTACAAATTGTACCTTTATATTGATCAAAAGTGACGGTAAAGACATTATAATATTACAAAAGATTTCTAATGCTGTCTCTATTCAGCTTTCCTGAAGGGGGAAAAAAGTATCATGGTTGCCACAAAATATGAAGCAGAACAACTCTTTTCAACCTTTATAATAATCAGAAATGTTTTTTGAGCAGCAAATCAGCATATTAAAATGATTTTTGAAGAATCATGTGGCAATGAAGACCGGAGTAATGATGTGGAAAATTCATCTTTACCATATCAGGATTAAATTACATTTTAAAATATATTACAAAAGATATGAGTTATTTTAAATTGTACTTATATTTCAATGTATTACTGTTTTTACTGTATTTTTGATCAAATAAATGCAGACTTGGTGAGCATAAGATATCAAATTTCAAAAACATAATAAAAAAACTTACCAGCCCTAAACTACTGAATAGTACTAAATATGTTTATGTACTTTACTTTAACAGGCACCTCGTTGCTCACCTTGTTGCCTCAGGTGTCAACTTTTGGCATCCTTGAGTGCAGGTTTCCCAAATGCTGTTGGCCGTATGGTTGCCTATAGCCGCAAGCACTTTTGTGAGTTCACTGGGCCAGTCGTCCAGGTCTAGCGATCGCACACGGGACAAGTGTGTCCCCAGGTTCCGGTGGATTCCCGAACACTCGATGCAGATTAAAGCCCCAAGATTAAGACTCGCCCATGTTGGATCTAACAGGAGACCATAATGTTTTCATATACTGAACAGTGACAGAGATCTCAACAAATAGTACTCTTTGCTGTTTAGATTTTCATCACAAGGCATTATTTCAGGACAGCACTTACTTGGTGCTCCACAGTCCACACAGAGGTCGTTCCCTTTGGCATTTCGAATGGCCTGCAGGGCAACAGCTTCACTTTGGCTGTTCCTTCGAGCCTGAGAGTTGAAAATTAAGTCTATTATTTAGTAATATTGCAGGGCAAACTGTTCATATGTATAGTATATTGCCGCCTAATATGATTTATGTATTTAGGATGAATAAGCATCCTTTTTGGTATGGAAATAAGCAAATGAACCAATTATTGCCCTTTTATTTTAGTAATAAAAAATGGTTAAAGGAATAGTTAACTCAAAAAATGCAAAAATGCTGAAAATTTACTCCAGTTTAGGCAATCCAAGATGTAGATGAGTTTGTTTCCTCTTTAGAAGAGATTTGGAGAAATTTAGCATTGCATAACTTGTTCACCAGTGGATTCTCTGTAGTGAATGGGTGCCATCAAAACACGTCCAGACATGATCCAGTCCATCAATGAATGTATTTTGAAGCGAAAAGCTGTGTGTTTGTAAGAAGCTAAAATTTTTCTCAAGTGAAAAAGACGTTTTGTCTGAATCAGGAGAGAAATGTGTACAGATCAAAGACTGTTTACAAGTGAAAACAGTCCAAACAAATATGTTGGTGGATTTTGATGTGAGGGGACAACAGGACATGGACTTTTTCACTGGAGGAAGCATCAATATAGATGATGGGCTGGAGTTGAGTGGATTACATGTAACAGATTGTGATGTTTTTATCAGCTCTTTGGACTCTCATTCTGACGCCACCCATTCACTGCAGAGGATCCATTGGTGAACAAGTGATGTGAAATCTGTTCCAATAAAGAAACAAACTAATCTACATCTTGAATGACCTGAGGGTGAGGACATTTTCAGCAAATTTTCATTTTAGAGTGAACTAGCCCTTTAAAGATGTACAGACCACAGAAAATTGAATGGACCTTTTCAATGGATATTGCACATACGTGTAAAAGTGTTCTTGAAAGCTTATAAAGGTTTGTGCTGTAAATGTTTGAAAGATATTTCTGATACTGTCAGGCTGATAGAGTTTGGATTAATTTTTTATTGCCCTCTTTACCTTGTTTCTGCTCTCACAGCTCTGTAGACTTGCAAGGATCTGGCTTTCGATGGCCTGAACCCAGGCGTCCCTGTCCTCTTGACTTTGGGCTTCAAAATGCCAGCTCTGTCCTGTGCTCGATATGATGATGAAGTCTGAGCTCTCCTCTTCTGTTTGGGCGAGAGCAACAGTTATTTACACGAGAGGAAGGGATCAATAAAAACACCCATCGTGTCCTCAGTCTAATGTATCGTCTCAGTATAATTATGTGTTTGAGAGAGACAGGAACACACAGAAACACTCAGACCCATTTGATGTAATCTAATGATGTGACAAGAGATGGATATGGACACATACTGCAGAAAAGACAGCCAGACAGAGTCAGTTCAGCCACTCATTTCAAACATTCAGGTTACCTGTTTTGTTAATGTTTCTCAAGCTTCCAAAGCTTTTTAATTTCCACATTTTGCGCTTGGCTTGCGTTGCAAGAAATTAGTCCAGGGCAGCAGAGGATAAGAGGATAGAAAGAAATAAAAGACAGAGGAAAAGAAAGAAGTAAAAGAGATTGTACAAGGACCTTAGAGAAAGCAATTAATCAGGTCCACATTAGAAAAGAGAGGAAAGCAAATTCACCTCAACTCTTCACCATAATACTAATAAAGATTGCTTAATCAGTGAAACTGGATCACTGTGGAGTCTGGTAATCTTTCATAAATCTGATCTCTTACCCTCGGCCTGCCCAGCCGCTGCGTCTCCTTTCAAGTTAATACTTCGGTTTCGTTTTTTCTTCTTCCTGTCAGTCATTGGAGAAGATGGGAGGGGGTCTTTTCCTAAAGGAGGACTTGTAGCCCCTTCAATACTCAAGTCTATTAAGATAACACACACACACACACACACACACAAAAAGAGGTCAGAAATTTCTAAACATTTCCTGCACCAGATTTCTTACCATTCTGATGATAAATACACTCTTAAAATACAATTAGGCCTACATTTGTATTAATTACATTGAGTATATTTAATTATCTTACAAAAACATTAATATAATAGCATTTTATATATATATATATATATATATATATATATATATATATATATATATATATATATATATATATATATATATATATATATATATATATAATTATTATTATATAGTAATAAATATTAATTTACAGTATCAAACACACACATTAACACTAAATGAAACTAATAAAACTAAAACTGTTAGTCATGCATTTAATTAAATATATATATAAATATATAAATATATATATAAATATATAAAAACTAGAATGTCAAAATGAATTGAAATGCATTTGAATCAACAACTAAAATGAATCAGTAGCAACACAGCTGCTTGTTGGAAAATAGTGCTGAACTACTGTCATTGTCAGATTAGTAGTATTTCTAATTAGTTATTCTCCAACACTGTTCTAGAAAAGAACGAGTGGAAGGTGTAAACAAATAATTCACATACCCACACTGAAGCCTTTATTAGACACAGAGGACGGGCAACGTTTCACCTTTTGATCGTTATGAAATGACAAACCAGTTCTGGATGCCTCTTCTACAGTCAGAAGATTTGCTGGAAAAAGAAATAAATAAAAAAATCATGGCAGTGTGAAATCTTTCAAATTATTTTGTTTGTGATCATGTACATTTGAAAGAAAATGGGTCACTTTAACGTATAAAAGGGGTTTTAATTTACATGTAGCGCCACCTTCAGATGACTGCTTGTCTTTACTAAGACCGTTTACACCGGGCACAGGAGTGAGAGTAGGGCCAGGGGATGGTCCACCAGGAGTCGCAGCACGATGAAGACGCTTTCCTGGCACCTTCACTGTTACTCGCAATAAGTCCATCTCTTTACCTTGAGCATTCTGCAGAAACTCCTGCAATCACAAAAATACATCTATAACATACTATAGTATGATCTATTCTTACATTGAAGTACCGTTGATTTCTCAGTAATAATAAAAATAAATAAATTAAATTAATTAAAAAGTCCAACAAACAAACATATATCTTTTTTTGGCATTGGATCTTAACCATTCCAAACAAATGATAAATCTGCACCCAACATGTAATTATAACATTGGAATTCCAGGGGCGTAGATTACCCCCCCCCCCCACACACACACACTTTTAATATCACGGAAATTCGTACCCCGCACTGTGTCGGGCAAGTGTGTTCACATAGAGGTTTTCAAGAGCTGGTGTGAATAAATATAGATTTAAACTCAAAGAGACAGGATAGTCTGCGCATGACCTGATGTTTTTTTCGGACCGAGAAGGCGAAATGAACATCATAGAGCGCTAAACACTCCTGCAGTGTGTGTTTCATTCATGCTCGAAGCCGGAGGGCGCTCTCGCGCAGAAAGTCATATCAGGAACTCCTAATATGGGCAACAGCGTCCAGCTACCGCTGTATTAAAACAGTTGTTTTCGGTTTTGTTTTTCTCAAGTCCAAAAAAATCTCCAGCAGGTGATAAATAAAGTGAACAATGCAGTGCTAATTGACATAGCATTTATTACAGTATAGAAACTATTCTGCCTTATTATGTGATAAAAAGTGTTTGTAGTATATAAACAAATCATTATTATTTGTAATTGTCCAGCAGTCATAGATTTCTAAGCCAAAAAACAAACAAACAATCAAAAAGCTAGAAATTAGAGAAAAATTTGTTGCGTTTAGTATCCACTACCAGTCAAAAGTTTTTGAACAGTAAGCTTGTTAATGTTTTTTTAAATTCTCTTCTGTTCACCAAGCCTGCATTTATTTGATCCAAGTACTGCAAATCAGTGAAATTTTGAAATATATTTACTAGCCTATTTAAAATAGCTGTTTTCTATTTGAATATATTTAAACATGTTATTTATTCAGATTTCAAAACTGATTTATTTTGCATCATAACTCCAGTCACACGATCCTTCAGAAATAATTCTGATTTACTGATTTGTTGCTAAAAAAAAAGAAAAAAAATATTATTATGATAATGTTGAAAACAGCTGAGTAGATTTTTTTCAGGTTTCTTTGAAGAATAAACAGTTCAGAAGAGCAGCATTTATCTGAAATAGAAATCTCTTGTAAAATGATGTCTTTATCATCACTTTTGATTAATTTAAAGAATCCTTGATAAATAAAAGTATTAATTTCTATAATTTATTTAACAAAAAAAAATATATACAGTATACTAAGCTTTTGAATGATATGGTGTATAATGTTGCGAAAGCTTTTTATTTCACATGAATGCAGATCTGTGGATCCTTCTATTCATCAAAGAATGCTGAAAAAAATGTTCTCATCTATTTTAAATATTGATAATCAGCAAATCCGCATATTAAGAATGATTTCTGATTAATGTGACACTGAAGACTGGAGGAATGATGCTGAAAATTCACCTTTGATCACATGAATACATTACATTTAAAATATACTAAGATAGAAAACAGTTATTTTAAATAGTATACATATTTAACAATATTACTGCTTTTGCTGTACTTTGGATCAAATAAATGTAGGCTTGGTGAGCAGAAGAGACTTCTTTCAAAACATTAAATATCTTACTGTTAAAAAACTTTTGACTATTAGGCTATATAGATTACAGAAATGTTATATCGTAATGAAATTACACACACACACACACGCATGTGTATATATATATATATATATATATATATATATATGTGTGTGTGTGTGTGTGTGTGTGTGTGTGTGTGTGATTTCTGTCCCCCTCACTTCTGAAAAGATGGCTACGCCCCTGTATGGAATTATATACATGACATTATTATATTATAGAATTATATAATAGAATGCAATAATATAATAATAAATTATAAATTATTATATTAACAATACATTATCTAAATATATTACATATTATCAAATACTTAACAATATAACATTTTAGATTAAATCAGTATACACGATACTATATTAATGGTTTAATATGATTATATTGGGTAGCTTCTAAAACCGAAACTAAAACTACAGCCATAAAAAAAATGTTACTTGAAATAAAAGTTTGCTTGAATAAAATACAAAAACCTCAGATGTTGTTGAGCTTCTTGCCAAATTAATTATTCCCAAGCAAATAAAAATACATAAAAACTATATAGACATATATAAATGCTATTTAATTTACAATACATGCAACAAACAAAGCTAAAAACACTGAGCATTTATTTCGGAACAAAAACTGCACAAGGTAAACTTCTGCAAAACACAAAATGTAATGATAAAAACAAAAGGGTACAAGAACATTTTTGATTCTCTGCTGAAAACAGTGCATGCTGCAAAAGTGCGTTACTCACATTTATATTTGAATGATATGTAAGCATGCCATTGTTTGACAGTGTTGCATACTTCTTCTTCCACTCCTTGTTTAAAGAGCGTTCACTGCGTTTCCACAAAGTCCCCTAACAAAGAAAAAATAAACAATTTATTTAATTATTCATTTCATTGTTAGAATGCAATGAGATTCAGATATTTTTAAGTATCTTCTACATGTCCAAATACTTTCCGGGGCCACTGCATTTCACAGAAGTCTCACGTCATATCTTCCAAGTCATTGCTGAAATCTTACACGTACCTGTTTAATAGGAACTGATCGACTACTCATGTCACTTCTGCTATCAGAAGCTCTTTTTTCAGAGTCACTCCCACGACGGTTCTAAAAAAACAGACACAATAAATAAAAGTAAAGATAAGTGGAAACTGAAACACATGAAGGAAGGAAACAGATGTGACTCATGAGATGAGGTGAGTTTTAGAGTGACAACGAGAGTTCACAAACACAAACTATTACTAAAGATACAGTCATGCTTCTGAAGTATGTAATTTCTGAACCATCAAGAACTTGGCCACACAATGGCTGTTTTCAAACAGGTTTCCCAGTCTGCCATTGGTTAAATTAGGATAGAATAAATAATTTTAACATAAAAAATTACCTTACATCAAATCACCTTTGATGTATCATTCAAATATAAATCCAGTTTTATTTTAAAATATGAATGATATCAAACATTCCACGCACAGTTTGACTGGTGTCGCACATAATTTAACTGGCAAGATTTGACACTCTTTGTATTGAGCTCAAAGAACTAACCGTAAATAAAGATGTCCGTCGTCGGGGTGGATTTCTTTGCGAGCCCCCATCTCCACTTGCCCCACCCCGTATGTCTTTGTGACTTATCACAGGGGTGGATGGCAAAGAGGAGGGGTAATCACTACTCTGACCCCCATTACTGGCCTAAGAGAGGATGATGGGATGGTGAGAAGAAGGAGACAGATGTTGGAGTGGTGAATGGTGCAGACAGATTGATGGAGACAAAAACTTTTCACAATCACTCAAAACAGTCAAATACTCAATAACGAGTGTAAAACGTGCAATGTATTGATCTGAAAATGAAAAATATAATGATAAAGGGGTCAGTCTCACAAAGAAATGTCTGGGTCATTTTACAAAACAAAACAAAAATAATTACACATGTTAATTGTATTGTATAAAGAAAAAAAAGTTATGTTTAATATATAAAGTTATATAAAGATTCATAAGAAAAAGTTTTTTAAAGTGTTTTTCATTGTTCTCATGGCAATTTCCTCAGCAATTTCACAATATTGTAATGAAAAAAAAGAATTTTTAAGTACAAGTAAAAATTATAAATATTTACAGATGTATCTCACAAAAGTACTTTGTTACATTTACATTTTTTTTTTTTTTTTTACAGTAATCTAAATTAGATTTTTATTTCACCGAACTTAGAACTGGAAAAGGGAGAAAATGGCCCAGACATTTCTTGACAGCTTTAATGAGATTCACCCATGCATCAGACAGACTCATGAGCCCTGAGATACCTGTCCGGGCCCTGACACTGGAGTCGAGGCCCCTGAGTGACTCGGGGAGTTTGGGAGAGATTTACAGGAGGCCAGAAGGGCGGCTTGCTTCTTGGCAGCAACAATCTTGTGAGTCACTAAGTGGGAAACGAGATTGTCCGATCAACACTTGCATTTGGTTTTAAAGTAACATGGCTTTTTAGCCCCTATTTTGAGATGAAACTCACTTTCATTAAATACTCTGTCCACATTAAGTCCATATGTGGCACAGGTCTCAAAATAAGTGCAGCGACGCACATCTATACACAGCTGCTGAACTCTCTTGTCTTCAATCACACGGGCGTTAGTGCTACTAATCTTATCTGCAGGAAGAAAAACAGACATCGATTTTGAACTTAATATCGTTTTGCTCAATAAAACTTCACTGAAGCCAAGACAAGTATAGCTCTTACCTTGTGTTCCAACTGCTATAACTGGGATTTCTGCTATGTTACGATGGGCGCTTAGCTCACTGTAGTTCTTGTACACATCCTGGAAACTTGCTTCATTTTCCAGACTAAAAACTAGGATGACGCCATCAAGCCAGTTGCATATCTACAATCACAAATTTAGAAATGAAAAACAGCGAAAAACTGAAACATTTACAGAAATAGTTCACCCAAAAATGAAAAATTGCTTAAAATTAATCACCCTCAGATTTGGATCAGGCTTGGAGAAATTGCAGTTATTATGGATTATGGACTCATTTTATGACTAAAATTTAAGGTTTAAAATTAAAATGTTTTAATTATGGATTTTTTTCTTAGAAACACATAGCATTTTGCTTCACAAGATATTAATTGATGAACTGAAGTGGTGTGGATTACTTGTGGATTATTGTGATGTTTTTATCAGCTGTTTGAACTCTCATTCTGACGGCACCCATTCACTGCAGAGAATCCATTGCTGAGCAAGTAATGTAATGCTAAATTTCTTCAAATCTGTTCTGACGAAGAAACAGAATCATCTACATCTTGGTTGGTTTGAGAGTGAGTATATTTTCAACAAATATTCATTTTTGGTGAACTATTCCTTTAAAGCAGAATGCACTACTGTTCAGGGTCAAGGTTTGGGGTCAAGGTTAGGGAGAATGTATTAAATTGTTCAAACTTGACTGTAAATACCTTTATAATTTTAAAAAAGATATCAATTTCAAATAATTCCTTTCTTTTCATTGACTGAGAAATCCAAATTCCCTTGATCTTTTGACATATAAGAGGTCATTGAACTATAATACACCTGTAAGTTTCATAACTCAAAACTTTCTAGTTAGTCCAATGGTAGGTTGTGGAATGTGCCACTTTATGATGTAATAGTGTAGCTAAACCCCGCCTCCACAGAATAAGATCAACGCCTGCTTCTACATCACTGCCTGTTTAGACCCGCCCACCGATTTGCACATGTCATGTGTAAATAACGCTACACCTATTCAAACATAGCTTTCAGATGAGGGGGTCAAAACAGGACAGAAAATAGCATATTTACTTCTAAATTGTGATGCAGTGTGATGTAAAAATCTTGATAACATTATAGTGGTCATCAGAGAACAGTATAAAATAATAAAAAGCTGTTTAAAAAAAAACTGTTTTCAACATTTATAATAATAAATGTTTCTTGAGCAGCAAATCAGCATATTAGAATGATTTCTGAAGGATCAAGTGACACTGAAGACTGGAGTAGGCCTAATGATTCTGAAAATTCAGCTTTGCATCACAGGAATAAACTACATTTTAAAATGCATTCAAATAAAAACAGTAATTTTAAAATGTAATTGTATTCCACAATTTTACTATATTTTTGGTAAAGCTGACTTCTTTCAAAATGATGTGAAAAACATACTGGGCCCTATCTTGCACCCAGCGCAATTGACTTTGTACACCGACGCATGTGTCATTCCTATTTTGCACCCGGGCAAAGCGCGCTTTTCCCTCCACAGAAGCACGTCGCTAAACTAGGGAATGAACTTGGGCTCCCTGGGCGGTTCAGCGCAAAAAAGGAGGCGTGTTCCGGCGCAAACGTTCCTTCATGCTATTTTGCAGGTTTAGAAAACAATTGCGCCACTAACCAGGAAAAAATAGTTTAAAGTCAGTGGCGCGTTGCGCATGTTATTCATATGCTATTTTAAGGGCGCATGCTTGGCCATAATCAATGTAGCGTGTGCACAACGCGCACGATTCTCTCATCTACACAGAAGCAGCAGTTATCATTTTTGCAAATCATACATTATTACAGATAGATAGATAGATAGATAGATAGATAGATAGATAGATAGATAGATAGATAGATAGATAGACAATTTATTATAAAAGCATACATCTAGCTTACACATTTACCCAAATTATAATACGCCTTTTTAACCGAAGTTATTTTGGGTGGGCTTCTCCATCCCCAACGTCCCTGACGAGAGCGTTGCTCTCCTTGGCTGTGAACCGCTCCTGGCGCGCGTCTGGCAAATTCGCCGTTATAATAGGAATCCGCTTTAGAACAAGCGCGCCTGCTCTTAAAGGGAATGTGAGATGATGCTCTGATTGGTTTATTTCACGTAACGCCCAAACCACACCTATGAATAATGAAGCTACTTCAGACCAACCCATTTTAGATTTGCGCCTGGCGCAAGAGCCGTTTATCCCGCCGGGAAAATAGCAACAGCGCCGAGACCCGCCCACAAAATTACTTGCGCTTTGCGCTGACACTTGCGTTTCAGATCGTTAAAATAGGGCCCACTGACTCTAAACTTTTGAATGGTAGTAGGCCTACACATAAACAAAAAATAAAATAAAAATTTGTGAATTTTCATCTTTTGGGCACTATAAGACCCCAAAAGACACTTTTTGCTACGCAAGCTAAATTTCATGCATTGTCCAAAATATGTCAGAAGCAATTCATAACACAACATAATGCAGAATTCTTAATCTTTGCTATATAATGCTATAACGTAATTGCAAAAATTCTTCTTGAGATTATAGTTAAACACTTCTGATTTAATGGCCCAGACAACTTACTGACAGTTTGTTACTGACACTCAAATTTTTGTATTAAAAAAAGAGGAAGATGCACACTTTGGCCAAAAAATTTCTGTCTTACACACAGTATGTTTCTGTCTCAAGTGTACTTAGCAGAAATAAACACACCTGTGCACTTGGTGGGCCAGATTCCTCTCGGATCAGCAATAAATGACTCTGTCCCTCCACCAACACCTCTTTTTTATATCTTCCCCCTTCCAGAGAAGAAAAAGAGGACAAAAGCAAAAGATAAGTTAACAATAATACCCATAAACAGTTAAAATGTCAGTCTTCATAGAAGAGATGAGAAAGAACATAGTTCTCACCCTCATGCGACTCAAGTGGAAGATAACTTCCTGTGATGAATCTGTTTACTAGAGCAGATTTTCCACTGCGAAGGCTACCCAAAACCCCCTGTATGCAGCAGAAAGATAATATTTGACTCCAAAAAAACAGATCTCATCTGAAACTCCTGAGGACACATTTGAGACTATAGGGTCTTAAGCTTAAGCAGGATTTAAGCAAAAGTCTCCATCCTCTTTTAATTTTGTTGGTGTTTAGAAGAAACCTTTTGGATTTTAAAGAGATCTCATGTGTGATTTTTCTTTCCTATTGGCAAAGATGTATCCTTTTTCAACAGTATGACAAAAGTTACAAATAAATATTTTTAGCACACTAAACCAACTGAAATATTGTTTTCATAGATGTATGACTAAAATAATGTAAAATGGTTGTTTACCTGCTTTAGGTATATATATATATATATATAAAAAAGTGTTTAAGTTTTCTCACCAATCGCAGTTCTGGAATAGCACGTGTTAGGGTCCATTCCTGGCTATTGGCACATGATGCTGAAAAATGAAAAGTCAACATTAAGTCATAACTTAACATCAATGAAGAAAATATGTGTGCAAAACACCTCACCCTCATGCTATGACACTGTAGGGCATTTGAGTAGCTTTTAACGTGTCACTATGTGTCACTATGTGTTGCTATGCAATTGCTATTGTGTTTTCTGAAGTAAAACGTATTGAATATTATACAAAAGGTTGTATATTCTACATTTAAAAAGGTGACCCCATCTGACTAAAGTGGTGGGATTAGTTTTATGTACAGTCACCAAACTAGTAAATATAGTGTTCTTCATGAAGCTGGACAACTTTCTATATCATAGTAATTAGCTCCGGCCAACAGGAACTAAGCTATTTTAGATTGAATGTGGATTTTTTTTTTTTTTTTTATATTTAAAAAACTCATATGATCACCAAACTTGGTCAATGTAACACCAAGACATTGAAGATTCTGAATTACAAACAGATTTTTGATATCTCGAAAAGTGTTGCCATGGCATGGGATTAAATTAATGACAAAAATACAAATCAGAAAGAGTCACATATCTTCTAAGTGCAATGTCTAATTTAGATCAAACTGGGGTTCTATATTTTGTAATATTCTAGTCTGTATTGCTACATGGCAAGTATAATATGAATAAAACTGCAAAAGAAAAATAGATGAATGAATCATATAACCATATGGAATGGGATATGTGTTGATTTATGAATATTCCAGTCTCGGTAGGTCAGCTACTGTATTTCCTGTTTTCCAAAAAAGATCTTTCATATTGATCTATGGATTAAATCCCCTTGTTCTGACCCTTGATGTCTGTGACGTGAAACTTCAGATGACTCACTTACAGGAAGAGTTTGACATGATTTTATGACTGTGCAATGATCACAACACTCACAGTGCAGCAGAATTTATGTCATTATCACTTCCCTTGACGTCAAGCCATGTAATTTTTCGTGACTATCAAATTCAGTCCAGGCCTAAGGAAGCTTTCTTACCATTTAATCACAGATCAGGCATTGCCCAGCCCTTCTGTTGCACATTTCTATGCTGCATCGAAGTGCAGTTTGATTGAACTGTATAGCCTCAGATGATGGTTCATCTGGAGGTGTTATAAATCGCTGATAATTCACAGGGCGTGAAGGACTGCAGGTGTATCAGTGCAGCAGTGAGCATGGAGCTCCCACACCCCTCTCTGCTTTATATTGGAAGTCTTAGCACACACTCACTATTGTTCACCAGAGGTTCAGATCCGGCACACAGTGATAGACGAGCACATCACCTCATTTTTTTGTGTGCCTGCCCAGCTGTGTCACCCTATGGGGGCATCAAGCAGCGGATGAGATGCTTTTGTTAAGGGGGGGTGCTTCATTGCGATACACCCTTGTGACCAGCGTGAACTGATTAAAGCAGCTCACGACACACAGATGCAAGAGTTCACAGCTTTGATCGGCATACCATCTGAATTGGCACTAGTGTTGTTTGCAGTTTCCTTGCTCACGCTCCACCGACAACGCAGCGGAAGAGGTTAAACCCCCTCCGAATTCAGCGCAAATCTATGAGGTCATTGTATGGCAGGGCACATCAGGAGTCGAGCCAGTGCAGTTAGACAGTGCGATCCTTATGTGCCATATACAACAGCCACCCCTTCCATCTAAACGGACGCTCTATGTGTTAAATTCTAAAGCTGGCCTCTCTTGTTGTCAAAAGGATCCCTCATCACATACCCTCACTCCCATTCATTTCATCTGTGGCTCACTCCCTGGCATAACACAGCCACACAACAGGCAACTCGCTCAGCCCTCCCTGTTGCCATGACAACCCCACCTCCAGCCACTGCCTCTGTTCACTCGGAGAACACATACGTAAATATTTTGTGTGCGCATGCGTTGTGTGTACAGACACATCAGACCTTTTGCTCATAGCATATAGACCACACACACCTATATGGCATTTCACTTGTGCAATTGTATCCTACCAAATAAGGAACCTAATTATCAAATCTATATTGTTGAGAAACGTAGACGTTGTTTGAAAAGAATCCTTTGTACAACAAGCTCTGTATATAAATTAGTTGAAGGCATCTCTGCAACATTACAGCAGATCATTAGAAGGAAAACCGACTTACTTTGCTTGGGTGGATTTTAAATGCCTGTGGATACAATTACTGTCTTCGTCTTTGAGTTGTTTCTCCACTACAAAAACCAATGCTTCACTTCCAGTTTAGAGTGCTAAAACGCATGGCTGGATATGGTTTGAAATTAAGAGGCTGGTGATGAAAGGATTGAAGCTTCCATGAAAGAATGAGATCAGAATACAGGAAGTGGGTGGAACATCAAAGATGGGATTAGGATGTTAGGCAAAATTATGCTGCCTGTGGCATGGGTATTATCAAATTTGTTTACCATTCCAATTTTTCCAGTTCAGAAACTGAAACAGTAGGGGGTGGTTATAAAGAAAAGGCTAGGATGCTTTCAGCGTCTTAAATATATATCCCAAGGCATTAGAATTCCTCAAATGTTTGTACAGACTTCCATATGTCAGTTTTCTTAATTAATGCCAACTAAAACAACAAGCTAAGAACACTAAATCATTTAAATAAATAATAAAAACTTTAATCAGTCCTTAAGTCATTACAAACCTGTATGACTTTATTTCTACTGTGTAATAAAAAAGATGTTTTTAAAAAGTTTTTTTTTTCCTTCAGACAATAAAAATAAATCCAATATTGTTTTGGACCCTGCTGACTTTCACTACATGGATAAAAACACGTACCCTGTTTCACAGGTTTAGAATGACACATTTTTGGGGTGAAAAATCCCTTCAATGTAAATATAGCATTTATAATAATGGATTGCAGATGTTCATACACAAGGAAGCCCTCATTTACAAAATGTGCAAACTACCTGGCATGACCAGGTAAACAATCCTGCTTCTATTTATCTGCTAGTTTCATTTCTATATGGATGAGTAAATCATGTTTTCCTACCTTCCTCTTCACTGGATTCCCTCTGAAAGGTGCTATAGACTGGGGTCACAATGGTTGCACTGGTTGCAACTGGAGTGC
Source organism: Carassius carassius (assembly GCF_963082965.1). Lineage (NCBI taxonomy): Eukaryota > Metazoa > Chordata > Actinopteri > Cypriniformes > Cyprinidae > Carassius > Carassius carassius. The sequence goes on from NC_081800.1 coordinate 22,192,425, forward strand.
TCTTGGTAAAAATGCCACTAATAAATCTAAGCATTTTGCGGTCACGTGCTGAAGCCCCCTGGGACTGAGCTGTTCTAAAGTCTGCTACCATTTGACCACCTTTGCACTTCAGGAGGTCCTCGGACAGACAGTTCAGGTCACTGTTGTCCAGGGTGCGACTCTTTCCTTTGCGTTGAGGCTTGGTAATCAAGGCGACAGGCGTCGGAAGAGATGTAGATCCTGACTTTAATCTCTCTGCTCGAGGGCTTTGGGTTCGCATGGCTATGACGTCCCCTTCAGTGGGCTTCCTTATCCCAAAACCCCCTTTGAGGTCTTCATGGCAATGTTTCACCTCGCTTACAGCCCATGATGCCCGAAAAGATCCAGGAGTCGGGCTGGTTGGGGACTGGATCCTGGTACGACTGTCCTTATGGTCAAGGCTCTTGGAGGAGGCATGGATATTCTCTCTGGACTCTTTAAATTCACGGCCACCTCCATGAGCTTTAAGGAGTGATACAGGCCGCTGGGTTGCACGGACTGGGATGTCACCAAGATGCCTAGCTACATCTCGAGGAAAAGAGGTTTGGGGCATTCCAGTGGATTCTCTAGCTCTTACATTCTCTGTGGTGGGTGATATCATTGATTTTTGTCTATCTCCGGGATGAACACCATCTGCCAATAGTGCCTTATCCTCCCTTGGGCTTTGGAGTATTTCCTGTTCCACTGAGAATTTGACAGATTCACCAGCTTCCAGCTCAACAGCCTCACCCATTTTCTGGTGCTCCTGGCCCTCATTATTGGATCCAGTGAGCTTGAGATGTTTCGCTCCATCTGAATCGTACACTGCTCCCCCCACAGCCAGCCTAGACTTTTCCAACTCATTCTCCTCAGTGGTTTCTACCTTCACCAAGGTGAGGGAGATAAGGTAGGTGGTTTTTGACTGTGAGGTCCCGGATCGGTTCATGTGGTCCAGAATTTCTCAGCAGATCAAGAACAGAAAATAAATTAAAAGAGTCAAATAATCTTCTTCTTTGCTTGTTCAGTGGCTTCTACAGTGGAAAGAAACCAAAGAATTCACAGAAAGAGACAATTCTGGCAAGTATGTCAAAATGAAGTGAAGCGTGACCTTGTTCCCTTGGAGTGGGATAAAATTTAGCTAACGTCCTTTGTGCTCTTTCACACCTTCTTGTTTCTTCGCAGACTTCATTCTCTTCATAACACTGTTCTCTTGTCCTCTTACACCTATTTTAGCGAGTGGAGGAGATGCCGGCAGAATGAAGAGTCAAACTGAGGAATCAGTCTAAATGCCACTTGGATTGGTGGAAATGTTTACAATAAGTCCATAGAGAGAGATCCCAGTGTCCCCATACAGAGTCTATCCATCACGCCTCCAGTGATCAGTGCGTCAAGCCGTCGGGGATGTCAATAAAACAGACATGCAAGACAATCATGCCTCATTCTACAGAGGAAGCTGCATATCACACTAAAGGTTTGGACGAGTCACGCATCATGAACAAGGCTCCCTCAGATCTCTCCAGCTGAAGGTCTTCTTCAAACCCACGCAGAACGGCACCGTGCAGGAATACCCTGCTCTCTCCATCTTCTGCTTCTCTCTCTCTTTCTCTCTCTGCCCTTGTCACCAGCCAGACAGCTCCCAGCCCCTGCTTTCCACAGCCTGCTACCGCCTCCTCTCGCTCTCCCTTCCTCCCTCCCTCTCCCTTCTCCCTCTCTTTTCTCTCGCTCGCTCACACATGCTCTTCTGCTTAAAAAGCAAGAATCAGTGATGTGTTGAGGAATAAAGACAGACTGTAAAGCTTGCGAGGTTCTGACAGGGAAAAAGGGTCATTCGCACAAGTAAACACAAATATGAGTGGTAACATGCAAAGCTAATCACACTGACACATCAATCAAGAAAATTTTGCACACAATCCAGTGCCATATCAGGCGGCAACGTGCCATATATCACAGTCTGAGTCAGTACAGTGATCCAGGAGCCGTCGTGTCCCCCCACCTTTTCTTTCCTAGACACTGAGCTTGCTTGTTACCAAGGTATTCCAAGGCTAAACTCCTCCTCCTTCATGCACTGATTCCATCTAGTGTCTGGCTCCCATTCTCTATCTCCATATCTAACCCTCTGCGCTGTGCACGGACCGTCCTTGTCAAGGTGTGTATGAATGAGTAAGTGATTGTGTGAGGGCATGCAATATTACTGACAAATTTATTGACTGATCTGTTTGTCAAGTGGGCTTGATTAAATACTACATTGAGTAAATACTACACTCAGATTGATTCAATAAACTCAGAAAAAAAGGTACAAATGCTGTCTCTGTTGTGGTACCATTTCACAAGGTACTGATATTTACCATTTAGATCAGTGGTCTCCAAACTCAGCCCTGCAGGGCCAGTGGAGTTTATCACCATCGCTAATTAAACACACCTGAACCAGCTTATTAAGATCTTACTAGGCATACTAGAAAATTCCAGGCAGGTGTGTCGAGGAAAATTGTAGCTGAACTCTTTAGGACACCAGCCCTCAGAGTTTTGACACCCCTGATTTAGGCCCCATCCACACGGAGACGCATTTAGCTTTATACGCATACATTTTGTATCGTATAGGCATTTTGCCTACACAGATCCGGCGTTTTGAGTGAAATCTATATTTTTTTAAACTGGGCTCCAGAGTGGATAAATCTGAAAACGCCGCCCTGGCATTACAGCACCACATACTGGTCTGGCATGTATACTACATGGTATTGTGTCAGTTTTGTGGTTTCATGTGGACGCAGATATTTCTTGAGACAAGGGGGAAAAAAGTTTGCATATGGAAAGCTACTATGTACTATGTACACCTTAGGTACTGATATGCACCCTTTAGGGATAAATAAGGTACAAAGGTGTACCTTTTTAAAGTGACAGGGATGAGAGTAAATTAACATAGCTACATGCTAACATGCAAGACTACTTAGATGTCTGAAAAAAAAAAAAAAAAAAATATATATATATATATATATATATATATATATATATATATTATATAATATATAATATTTTTATTGATTTACTTCTTTATGTATTAGTGGATTAGTCACTATTACTATTGCTCATAGTTAAGGGATTTCAACAAAACTCTTAAAGGGACAATATACCCAAAAGGAACTGAGATGTTTTTCAAAATATCTGATTTTGTGTTCCACAGAAAAACAAAATGCATGAAGATTTGGAATGGCATGAGTAAATTATGAAAGAAATTACCCTAGCAATAAACCACAAGACCTTAGCAACCGCATAGCAACACGCTAGAAACCTCTCAGAATATCTTATTAACCACATAGCAACATCATGGCACAGGCAAACACCACTCACATTTTTCTCAGAAATTTAAAAAGACTTGTTTAATTTTATTGTATGTTATTATCCTACTAAATATTCTCTGAGCTAAAATTTTAACATCTCTGTCTTGGAGATCTCATACTCAGAAATATGTTTTCCCTTAATCGCTGTCACTCTGCCTGTCTCCCACTCTCTTGGCTCCCTGCAGTAAGCAACATTTTAATGTGTCAGTCCTATTCTCAAATCCCTATGCTCAGAAGCCAACAGCAACATTTCCCTTTACTTTTATTTTATTTTCATCAAGCATAATTTGAATCATCTTATGACTATGTGGGCGAAATAAACCATGTTCAAAGAGCATCCACTTGTTTTTTCCTATTTCATCTCATCTGTTCTGCAACTTTGTTTACAGACATCAATAGTGATGCTGGTTAATACAAAAATATAAAATGGGTTAACTGAGGGACTATATGATGGAAACAATATCATATGCAACTAGAATACCTAAGCTACCATCCAGAATATCTTAACGTCATTGAGGCAAGTTTTACACGGGTAAGTACTGAAAATATCTTGTTTTAATTTTGGTTCTGGCTTACAGAAAAATAAGGTCTGATATTATGCTCATAACGTCTTCATATTGAGCTGCAATCTAGAGTGACGGATGCATTAAACACTCGCAAGAGGAAGTGTGAGAAGGAAGTAAATTATAAGGAGCATCAACAAACACTGTATTAAAGATGCATTAGTCAGTGACACCATATGTTGTGACCTGAAAATATGCACACGTCAATGCTCACTCCTAACATGATTTATTGATATTGCATCTTAAAATAACTGAATTTGCCTATGCCTTACTCAATGAATGCCAGATTATTTAAAACCAACAAATTTAATTTGTAATCTTAGGGTAAACAAAAAATAATTGGGTCAGATACGGAGATTAAGAGTAGCAGTATAGACACGTGTTGCCTGAGATGGAGAGGATGTGGCTTTCGTGGGCAGAAAGAGAGCGTCAGACAGGAAATGGACCAGCACTTCATGTTCAAAAGCTTGCCACCATGACGATGTCTCTAAGATGGTGCTAATGTTTCAACCTGGGCTTCTTTAAATTATCATCCATGATTCTGATTCTACATCCAGACTGTAGTAACAGTTCATCATCACAGTCTAATGGAGGAGCATGTGCATTTGGAGACGTCTACTGGATGCATAATTCAATTTTACATGAGTTCAAACATTTATGTTCCTTTTTATCTGTCTGCCTTCCCTAAAATATACATGGGACATTTTTTAATATGATATTATTACAAAGCTCAAGATAAGAAACATAATACTGCAAAGAAACTGAACAATAGAAAACAAACCATGTGAAAAAGCCTAATTTCTTGCAAATGTGCATTTGAACTTACATAAGGAGCTGACAATCGATTGATCTAGATACGAAATACTATCAGAATCTGACTCCAACATAGAGCTCAATTCAAACAGCGTGCTGTTTATGTGCAAGTCAGTCGTAAACATCTCACCTTGCAAAACCATACAGGAATCTATCAGCAAGTGTTCTAGTGGACAAAATAAACAATCTCGTGATATTTACGAGACCTTTCAAAGGAACTAAGGCTCACCTTGAATGCTGTGGAGGAAAACCTTTAGTCCTGTCCTGAGCTGCTGGTCCTCAACCCTCTCCAGCTGTTTGAGAAATTTGTTTATGGTCTTTTGCAAGCTTTCATGTCTTCTCACCTCAGCTCTAATTGCAGTTGAGTGTGTAACTTTATTTGTGCTATTCATATTTAGACCAATGTGACTGCTCAAACTGCATGGAGTTTCTCCTGTAACCCATCAGCATTTCCTGCCCGTTTATTCATCTCAGTGTCACGTACAGAAGCAGAAAGCTGTTCAGATTCTAGGTATGCAGCTCAGAGCAGAAGTAGTTTGGCTTGCATGAATTTCCTCTCTCTTTCTTTCTCTCTGAATTCACTTCCTGATTTTAAAAACTGTCACCATCTCATAGGCTGCTTTCTCGCAAACAGGATTTTGTGGTAAATTCAAGGCAACCGTAAAAAAAAAAACAATAAGACTTTGTTTTCAAACTGCAAATAAGTTTACAAAAAGATATATATATATTGTTTTCAAACTGCAAATAAGTTTACAAAAAGATAAATATATATATATATATTATGATACCAAAAAGGGAAATAGGTTTGTCAGACAAGAGTATTTTTCATAAAGGTTATGTCAAGGTAGACTGTTTTAATGTTATATATATATATATATATATATTTTTTTTTTTTATTATATCATAATCAATTAATAGTTTTTAATTTATAATTGCATTATAATTTATTAATTACGATATCTGTTTGTATCCCAAATAATTGTTAGATGTTAAAAATATATATATTTCATACAATAGGCTATTTAATAGCAGGTTCCTATTATGACAACTTTATTATGATTATACTAATAAGGTAAATCGGGGCTAATTGCCACATGCAGTTTGTCAGAAAAGTTTTACATTTTAAATTTTTATTTTGTTACAAGTTGTATTATTATTATTTTTAAATGGTATTTCATGTCATTTTTTATTTATAATATATTTTATTGGTTTAAATAATGCATAGATCCCCCCCCCCATTTTTATTTTTATATTTCATATAGGCCATAATAACAGGCTCCCATTGTGACAACATATCACATTTAGTATCAAAATGAAGCTTTATTTTGTAACACATATTTTAATGTACGTGCCTACACATAAACTGACATTCAGTTGACTGAAAAGTGTGACAATTAGCCTCAGCCTGCCCTATACCCTATTCCATAAAATATTAATTTATAAGTGATATGTGGCATTTATGGGAATTTCTCGCATGAGACGAAAAAACGTGTTAAATGTAGATTTCACTGTGTATAAAGTGATTCCTAGTGTCTGATTCTGAATATAGGCCTGTCTTTATCATCAGTCCTCAATGCACCATCTTGTGGCTCAAAGGCCCGTGACGTCAGAGGGCGGGGCGTAGAGTGACATAGTTTGTTGCTACTCTGCTCAGCCATTGATGCCGAAGCAACACAAGCTTCATTTCAGCGCTGGGTTTAATATCAGTCAACAAGCAGCGATCGAAGTCTCGTTTCGTTATTTACCTGAATCGCTAAACCAGAACACTTATTATTATTATCTCAATAAACACTAATATCCAGAAGCATTATAAACAAAATCAAGTTAAGCATAATCGCTTTGTGTGCTATAAAATACTTGCCTTCTCGTTTATGAAGCATGCATGTATGCGGACAGGTGGGCAAATGTACTGTGAAACTATGGGATGAAATTTACACTCAGAATGATAAATAGATGAAACTGTCCTTGATTATGTCTTCATCTCATTAAGATTTGTAAGGTTTTTAAATAAAATGAGTATGTGGGCGTGCTATTTGGTGGCATAAGCGTGGCTATCACGAGAATAAAGGAAGAAAAGGAAAGATAATTTAGAATTTTAAATTTTTGGAAATAGTAATACATGTTATTATACTTTACATCAATGGTCTGTGTGAACTGGCTTAACTGTGAAATCAAACACTGATATAATATATTATTATATTATTTTATATATATATATATAAAATAAAAAAATATTTTAATATATTTTACATTATAAAGAAATTTAATTTTAGACACTTCCTTCATTTCCGTGCGAGCGACCTCTATTTTCTTACACCTTCAAAAAAAATTAATTAGTTAATATTTTGGACAACCTGGCTGTTATTTGTATGTTTTTCATACGGTAAGTTTTATGTTTTAGGAAATTATCTCCCCTAGCGTCTAATCACGTGTATTACAAGCAAAGCGCATGAGCGAAAGTTCTGCCACTAGAGGGGCTGCGGATTCGATTGACGTCACCGGCTAGTTCAAGAAGAGATGGGAACCGATTTCCGCGAGTCAGTTCTTTTGGAACTCTTCATGTAAAAAGAATCAATTAAAACGAAAGGATTTTAGTGATTCCTTTCCTTACGTGCGTCATCACGTAGTTCCATAACATCCTCTTAAAACGTTTCTGTATGGAAAAACACATTTCTGTATTCTATATTATATTTGATTTCAGTTTAATTAGCAATATTCGTTAAAGGTAATTTAATGTATTTTGGTTCAGTTAGTTGCAGCCGTGATTCAGCTATTTAAACATACGGTTATTTACAACCAAAATATAATTTACATTGGCATTAAACAGTGTTCCATTTCTTTTAGTCGCTGACTCCAGATCTGGGCTGCGTTTCTCAAAAGCATCGCATTGGTGGCTGGTAAATGCGGACAACAAACTAGGAACGATTCAGTTTTGCGGACTGGTTCAGTTGATTCATCTAAAAGATTCGATTCCAATGAACGATTCGTAATATTGCTCACCACAAGAGAAGAAGAGCAGTTTATAGCGCACTCGCAGCTGCGAAAACAACATCTCTAGCATATCATTTCATCTCACCGGTAAATGCCCGAAGATTAAACATGGTTTGTGGCGGATTTACGTGCTCGAAAAACGCCCTCTGTTCGCTAAATGTAGTTTATATGGTGAGTCCCACATACATGGATATTTAGCTCAGCTAGCCGTTAGCAGCGGGTAATCCGGTGTAAATATTTGAAACGTTTGGTATTTCACTTAATTTCATAATTTGTACTAGATTTAAGGCATCTTATGAACATTTTAATGTATTTATATTCAATATAAAGGTGTCTGATGTTAGGTTATAGAGGTGAGGTATTTGTTTTGTAGCTATCAGTAGATGAATCGGCTAGCTGCTTATCTTCATAGGCGGAGCTCGTTAAACAAAATCTTTTTTAAAAGCAATAAAAACAGGGTTGGGTGTTAATATTTTAAGTTTTTTTTTTAGTTTGTTTTTTGGCGAATCTTCTTAATTACATTTCGCCATCCAGTGTTGCATAACCGCCCCTATGTTTGTGTAATCAGCTTTTAATTACTCGATTTCTCTTTGAATAAGTGTATTTTTAAATGTCCCAAACATATATGTAGGTGTATCTATTTCACTATTGAATACCCTTGGAGATTTTGGTCTGGCAGCTTCATTAATGTATCTGTCAAAACTCAAATGTCGTGTCAAAATATGGTTGAGTGAGTTTGCATGCTTGCTTAATATGATACACACAGGACTGAGTCACTGATCATACTTCCGTAATGACTGACACGAGTGATGAGAATAATGGGTTAAAATCAAGGTGTCACAGTCACACACAGCCAAAAATAAAGTACTTTGCACTCAGTCAGAGCTGTAAATGAAGTTGCATTGCTATATGACTTTGGGTGGTGTAATCTAGTGGTTAAAGGGTCTGCTTATGTAATGGGTGTACTGTAAATTTATTGATTAAATATGGGGTTTGAACAGAAAATCAGCGTCATCCTCACTTGGACCATTTTTTGTGTGTTTGGTTTGGTTTTCCAATGTTCTCCGTAATGCCATAATCATACCCCTCATGCTGCCATTTAAGGAGGGACTGTGTGCACATTATTTGGTTGGCTTTGTGATATGCTGCTCATGACAGTAATGCTGTTCGGTTAGGTTATGTTGATACACGTTGCTCTCTGGACCTACAATCTTTATCTTGTTGCCCTTTGCTTTTGGTTATATAGATTTCAGACAAAATCTTGAACTGTAGATTGTCCGTTGTCACTGTTTAGCTTATAGAAATGAGTGTTCCTGAAGCTCAGCTGGTAGAGCATTGCGTTATTAAGCGCAAGGTTCGGTGTTCGATTCCCTGGGAAGTGGGAACACATGATAGGTTAAAATTGATAGCTTGAATGCACTGTAAGTCGCTTTGGATAAAAGCGTCTGCTAAATGCATAAATTTAATTTAAATTTAAATTTAATTTATACAGATTTTATAAGTATTACAGCATGTGAGTTGTGCTTCATGTCTCTGTCACAGTAGTAGTCAAGAATTTAAATGCAATAGTTGTCTTTAGGCACTGCAAAATTCCCATAGTTTTAACAACTGTAGGCCTCACTTAAAGTCAACATGAAATAAAAATGGACCCGATTTACTCTATTAGCCTTATTATGAATGATTCATCAGTGTGTTGTTTGTCTTATTTTTTCAAGTCCTTCTATAACTAACTACATTCTCTCCAACTACATGGTCATGTGGAGACAATGCCCAGCTAACAGTTGGTTAACATGTTATGGTTAGCCACTGCTGGAAACAAAGAGCATCTTTTTCCATTGATGAACATTCATAACTTGCCAATGAAATTTGCATGCAACAAATTAATTGTAACTTATTTCATTTGTTGATTTTGCCAATGTATGTATTTTATATTTCAATTTAATGTATATTTAATTTATTTAATTTGGTTTGGTTTTACTTTTGTTTTATTTATTTTATATTTATTTACTTAAAAAAAATTTGGTTTGATTTAATTTGTTTTTATTTTGTTTGGTATGTTTTTACCTTTTTATTTCGTTTTATTTTTTTCAGTCAATTCTATGGGGAAAATAATTGCAAGTTAAGTTGACAAGTTAATTCAGTTAAAATGAAAGTTTATTGCAACAGTGCCAGTATAGTGTTTTTATTGTTTATTTATATTTATTTATTTATTCATTTATTACTTTTAAATAACTCTACAAATGAAATCCAAATTTTTCCTTTTTAAATATCCTCTTAAACTTGAAAATGTCATAATATGGAAGTAAACTATGTTGTAAGCACCATTACAATCCCACTTTAAGCACAATATATTATTTTTATTACAATTTTATGTATAGCAAAAGGTTGTGACATGTTTCTGATTGGTCTTTTTTCTTCATCCTCAGCTGGTGGGTCTCCTGTTGATTGTCGTAGCAGCATGGGGGAAAGGCTTTGGCATTGTCTCCAGCATCCACATCATTGGTGGCGTGATTGCCGTGGGCTTCTTTCTGCTGCTGATCGCCATTGTGGGACTCATTGGAGCCGTCAATCATCACCAAGTCATGCTTTTCTTTGTATCCTTTGGAAGCGTTTGTACTACATGTTTTTTGTATTCCAATGCCCATAAAACATCAATTGTATATTCTCATTTCTGAATCTTGTGAAGTCCTTAACCACAACTGCTTTTCCACAGTACATGGTCATTCTCTTCATTGTGTTCCTCTTCCAGTTTGGAGTTTCCTGTTCTTGCCTGGCCATGAACCAGGGTCAACAGGTAATCCTAATTAACTTTAAAGCACTCTTGTTGTTGTTGCACAATTGTTTGAGAAACTGAGTGCAATTCCTGGTTTTTGTCTTGTCACATTCCCAAAACAGGAGAAGCTGCTGAATTCATCCTGGGGAATAATGAATAACAACACAAGAATCAGCATTGAGAAGAAGCTGGACTGCTGTGGCTTGTTCAACAATACACAGAACCTGGGAGTGTTTATGTCTGACTTACAACTCTGTGATGCTGTAAGAATATATGCTTGTGTTCGTTTTTGTTTTATTTAGGCTTTTTGACAATTTAGTGAACCGATAAAGTAGAGAAAAGGAAATTGGGTTGGATAGGGGGTGAGCGTGACAATAACAATAACAAGTATTTAATCTGGTCCACATTACATCTTATTCTGGTCCGCTTAGACTGTGAGAAATTGTCTGACCAACCTTGCTACAGTTTATTCTAAGATGATGAGTGAATGGTTCATTTGTATCTGACAGATGAATACTGAGTTAACCAAATGTGAAAAATGAAGATGAATACCCTGTTTTATTTTACTGCAGCCATGTGTAAAAAATAGCCCCTGCCTCACCTGCGGTGAAAAGATGCTTCAACATTCATCAGAAGCTCTGAAGATCCTTGGAGGAGTCGGCCTCTTTTTCAGCTTTACAGAGGTTAGTTCAGATCGCATGTTGTCTGGGCCACATGTGAAAGGCACAACAAAGTTGTGGTAACTAGTGGGAGATCTGGACTGACTTTGAGAGTTGTGGGCTCATCAGTTGGAGAACCATGGTTTAAAATAAATTGTTATTGATCATAAAAAAGTTGTAATTAAGAATGTGACCTACTACATTTCCCATTATTAGAAAGATGAAATACATATAAAGTATCAGTGCCACATTTAGAGCTCCTTTCATTTTTTTGCTTAAGGTCAACAAGAAACTGCTGTGGTTGTAATTAGAGCTGTAATCGGGCCTTAAAAGTTAGGCCCGACAGGACCCGAGCCCGACAGGTTTCGGCCCGAACCCGACAAGTACATTTTGATTGACAGCTTTTTAAAAGCCCAAACCCGTTTAACAGCCCGACATTATTCAAATGTGCACACACACACGCTCTTTTTCCTTGTGTCAAGAATGAGTAATTTATACATGTTTTAACATAATTTATTCATAACTAACGTAGACTAGACCACTTGGAAGTTGGAATAAAGAAATAAAATAAGTCCTCTGTGACATCTTAACATCTCAGCACTCTAAATAGGCATAGGCTCATTTAACCAATAAATAGATCAACGCATTTAAACAAATTAAATTAAGATGAATTTTAAATTAAGATGGGTGTTTGGCAATAACGAAATTAAGATAAAGGTTCCGCCGGATTTGCTTACTAGCAGCTGACATTTAATAAAAGAATAATGCCAACATTAGCGTATATAGGCTACTCTGTCCACATTATGCATTTAAGACTCAATTAATATATAGTTATCATTTGAAAAACATTTACTCACAGCGATTAGGCTAAGCCTATGTTTTTGTGGAAGAAAATGATTGAATCCTCTGTAGATGTCTTTAGCGCGTTCCTGTGCTCTCTGATGGTGCGTCATTATTCACTCATTATTCTCATTATAAACATGGTCAACACTTTTCCACACCTCAGACTTTGCTTTAGTTGCTGGGGCAACCAAAACGTAATCACCAGAGGCAAGCCTCCGTTACACCAACTCAGCATCCATTTTCGCATCTTTCTCGCGTTAATCGAAACACATCACATGACCGCTCATTTACCTCGCAAACCGGAGCACAAGCCCGAGCCCGGCCCGAGCCCGTGTAAGATGATATAAATTAAACCCAAACCCATCGGGTCTCATCGGGTCCCATCGGGTTCGGGCAAAGATCTTCAGCTCTAGTTCAAATTAAGTGGAAAAGAGAAAAAGATAATCCCACATGCTCAAGTACATGACGTTAATATTTCATTTTAAAACGGATAGTTCTTCATTTAAAATCTGATTGAATTAACCACATACAAAGTTGTTGTAAAATATACAGACATGATTAGCTGAATTTTATATAAAGTCAAGTCAACTATTTTATTTGTTTAGCAGAATAAATTTTTTCTAGGGGTGTGATGAGACACTTATCCCATGAGACGAGATGAGACACGAGGTCGGGTTCACGAGAATGAGACGAGATGAGTTTTTTTTTAAGAAATCCTCAATGATGAAATATATAGGAAAAATGTTTCTTTTATTCAATTAAAAAACTAAAAATGCAAAAAATGTAGGTGCATTTTGAAATCAACTTGTACTTTATGAAATTAAACATTTATTTTAATAAATTTTAGGCAGTAATAAACATGTAAACACTGAAGAAGGTTTTCCAATGAACTCAACTAACAAGTAATTGAACAATAATTAGAAATAGTATAAATAAAAATAAACAGCACAAATATCCCTTTAAAATGGAATTGAAGCAGTCAAATTTATTATTTAGTGAACTGATTTCCACTTTAATAAAAAAAGCTTATATAATAAACACAATTAATGTATCCATTTAAAAGAATAAAGCAGTGGTTCCCAAACTGGGGGACGCAGCCAGGCTGAGGGATAGTTGGGCCCTATGAAATCAATTTTATTTTTTCCTGAATTCTTTTATTTTATTTTTTTCAAAATTCATTGTTTTCCGTTTTAATTGTTCTGTATTGTTTTTTTTTCAGTTTGAATTTTTCTCAACTTCTTTTTAATAGTTAAATATAGTAAATTATATAGTCTAATTAATCAGAATCATGAAACTTATACATTTCACATCAATTCATTTTTTTTAGGTTAAGTTATTGAGTTTGGTTGAAATTATATATACCGGTATATATATATTGTTTATATTTTTTTATTGTTACCTAATTCTGTGTTTTAGCATGTCTGATTATTTGAATGTTTAAACATTCTTAATTTATAACTTAATTTATTCACTAGATTTCATAGCCTTATGAATTTTTTTTCCCTCAGAAATTGTGTTTATGGTTATCACAATGAAGTCATAAAATGACTCATTTATCATTTATCATTGTTTGTCTGTAATCTCAATGGACATCATTTTATCCATAATTCTGTGAAATTTCTATTTTAAAATTGTTATTTTTTAAAATTTGTCATACCTGCCCAGGGACTACAGGTGGAAATTATCAATTGTTGCTATAACCTTGCCCAAGACATATTCTCTTGTTTAACAAGTTTAATGTTTATTTGTGCATTGTCCCTGTTTCAAATAAAATAATTTCCAATTTATCTTTTAATTACTGAAAATTAAAAAAAATATTTTTGGCAAACAAAGTGTATTTACTGTTAAAATTGAAACATGGAAAAAATGTTGTGTGATTAATCCTTAAAAAGTAATGTTTGTTTCATTTTTGTAGTAGTAGAAGTAGTAGCCGGCTATGTACATTCTACTGAAAAATAGTACCAGACTTTTATTTTGACGTCTTGACGAATACCTTTACAGTTCTGTGTAAGTGATTTTTACTCAAATCAAATGGTAAAATGCTCATGAAGTGACTCTCAGAGCAGTTTTGGAGACGTTCATGTGTTTCCATCCTGATTTAGTGAGATGGCAGATGCTGAAATCACTGCGAGCGTCAGGCGCGCTTCTGTGTGTAGTAACATTAAATGAACTGCATGTCTGCGCCATTCATTAATAGCAGGATTCATATTTAAATCAACTTTTGCGGCTTTATATTTACAGATACATATCGTGATTTAATTTATGTGTAATGACCTACTTTTGATTTATTAATTAATTCAAAGTTTGTCAAATTCCCGCTTATCCAGTTGCCTGATGTGAATATAAGATCTTACATACCACCACTGGTGAAAGGGCCAGTGTAAAACAAATATATTTGAAAGGTCTGGGCAAGGATATCGTCACATCCTCATGACACCAGTCAGATCTCGCGAGACACATTGGATCTTGCGAGATCTCGTGAATCTAATATTATAATAAAATCCTAAAATTTTAGGGAAATGATTAATTAATGTTGAACATTGATCACTTGTATCATATTGCTTATGTATAAATGTCACTTTCAGCCACGCATTCAAGTGTTAATTTGCCTTAAATGATGGAATAATTTGTAGACATGAATGACTTCTTGCTTGTTACAGCTATTGTACTCAAGTATTTTGTTTCTAATCTATATTTTCGTCCTTTCTCTCAGATCTTAGGAGTTTGGCTGGCCATGCGCTACAGGAACCAAAAGGACCCGAGGGCGAACCCCAGTGCTTTCTTATAGTCCCTCAGATCGTCTGTCCTAAACTATGTTTAGAAAAGTCCAGCTATTCCAGTTCCCTTTTGCACAGGTAGAATGAAGCGCACCTAGAGACCGTTAAAGCATTAAACGCAGAACACAACCACTGATCCCCCTAACAAACACACATTTGCACACCCGTTTCAGAACACACTAGATAACGCACCACACCGCACACATCTATTTTGATGACCCATTTTCCACACAAGGTCTGCAGAGGGCTAATTTAAACCAGCAGGAGGAGGTATCATGTATGATAGGAAGCTCGTTCTGGCACTTCCCCCATCCTTGATGTGAGAAACTCTTCCTGTTTCCTGTATGCAAAACGAAAATCTGCAATGTAAAGCCATCGGTGTCTGCATGTTCATAGCCTCATGTTTCTTGTGACATGGTCAGCTCACTTACGTACACATAAGAACGTAAAGAGTGCCGAAATAGTTCCTGTAGTTTCAGTGTAACCGAAAGTTAATCCACATAAACTGTTATTGTTCAGTATCAGTCAAGAATCTCCCAGGAAAGCAGCATCCATCCACTTTGAATCAGTGCAGACCTGAAAAACACCTGTGTTTTGTGCTATGCTTTATGAAGTCCATCTCGATGAGGTGACCAGTCCAGCCTATGGAATATTAGTTTAGGAATTAGACATAGAACATGAATATTTAAAAAACACTTGTGTAACTGAGCCATGTGAATGGGAGCTTTCCCCTGCCGATGGACTGCAGCCCTCCTGTTGTACATAGTCTTAACCGTGACAGGGTCGACGTTCAACCAATTTACAGATTCTTTTCCATTCTTATTTAAACTGCAGAGATCCTACCACCTCATCTGGGTCTCGCTATTCTCACTGGACTTTTTAAGTTCTTAATTTGCTTTGAAGCTTAGTATTACTCATGGATATAGTGTTTTAATATCTTATGCTTTGATTTGTGGATGTTTGTTGAAATAATTTTGGCGTGCTATTTGCTCAGTTATCTGTCAGCTTGGTTTAAGCCATATACTCATGCACTAACTTGCAGTTTTTATTATTTGCAATCATGTATCGCTTCTTTCCAGCTATTTTTAAAAAGTACTAACAGCATCAGGTCCATAATTTTAGCACTGAATAATGTGCCATTTCAGTTAAAAACTTCTTATTTTGTGTTTTGCCAAATCTCTCTCTTTTTGCTGTTGCGCTTATCCTTTTTTCTTGTTTTGTGCGAATGGTGTTAAGTTGCCAAGTGTGCATTTTTTGCAATGTTGAACATTGTTATTGTAGTAGATAGATAGATCATTTGTAATGACTTTTGTGCACATGCATATGCTAATTACATATGTCCAGTATGTTCTTGTGTTAATTTTCTTATGCATATTAATAGAGGAACATACTGGCTAATGCTGTCTTAACTGCTTTAGTTTCAGCCCCACATGATCGAGAAAATGAGAAAACACTGAACCATCACTCAGTGCAGCTTAAATGTGTTCTGCTTCACTATTATGAGTGTGTTTCATTGATGGATTTTGAAGAGGTGAAATCAATGGTCTGTGCTATAGTAGTTATTTATTGCAATTGTGAGAAGGCCACGTTACCTGACTCGGTGAGCTGTAAGCACCACTTTCCCTGGATTTGCCTTGTATTTTTGAAACTGACTTTTCCAATTAAATATTCTTAGATCAATACCTGTGAAAATCTCTCTTATTTTATTGTGCACTCATCATGAGTTGTGTTCCTTAGCTGGTTTTGCTTCAACACTCATTTGACTTCAAGTGGTGACTCAACCTTATCAAAGCCATGTTTAAAGGAATAGTTCACCCCCCCCCATTTAAAATTTACATGGCAATTTAAAAGTTTATTCATTAAAACAGGTTTAAAGAAATTTACATCACTTGCTCACCAATGGATGCTTTGCAGTGAATGGGTGCCGTCAGAATGAGAGTCCAAACAGCTGATTAAAACACCACAATAATCCACACACCACTCCAGTCCATCAGTTAACAACTTGCGAATTGAAAAGCTGTGTGTTTGTAAAAAAAAATGAATCTATCATTAATATGTGTATCCATAAGTTTGTTTTTTCCAGTAAAAACTTTTTTTTTCATCTGAATCAGCA
Source organism: Carassius carassius (assembly GCF_963082965.1). NCBI lineage: Eukaryota > Metazoa > Chordata > Actinopteri > Cypriniformes > Cyprinidae > Carassius > Carassius carassius. The sequence continues at coordinate 22,209,289 of NC_081800.1, forward strand.
GAGAAATATAAACAGATCAAGAAAAAACAGTCCAAAACTGTTCTAAACGAATATGATTACTTTTGGATCGTGACGTTTTTATCAGCTGTTTGGACTCTCATTCTGACGGTACCCATTCACTTTAAAGGATCCATTGATGAACAAGTGATGGAATGCTACGTTTCTCCAAATCTGTTCTCGGATGAAGTAAAAAAACGTATCTACATCTGAGAATGACCTGAGGGTGAGGACATTTTTCATCAAATGTGAATTTTTGGGTGGACTATTCCTTTCATGTACTTTGGCCTGTTATTTTACCTGGCATAATTTTGTTCATAACTTTTGTGAATCAGGCCATTTTGTTAATCTTATCCATGTTTCACATCTGTCAAATTTGTTCTACTTCTGCAAAGTGAATTTGAATAGAGTTTGATGGGACACATAGCCTTTGACTTCATCATCAAAAGAAATGGGAAGTATTTCTTCTCCATTTTAAGAGTTGATAATCCTTTTTATTTACCATTTATTTTAAATGTAAATTATGTGTGTTGTGACATTTTATCATTTGCAATTAGCATTAGTGGATTAGAATATCAAAGCAAACTGTCATTTGTTGTCATTGCTTATTGCTGAAAATCACAGACATCAGCAGATGTTAAACTTCATATTGAGTTTATATGCACTAGTGGTACAGCATTTCATTTCACTGCTAATAATCTATTATTACATGAGGATGATCCTAAAAAAAGACTTGTTTTTTTTCTCCAGCTCTTTGTATTCAGTGTCAAGTTGTTTTTTTTCTGTTAACAATTTACACTAGGCTGTTATATTTAGATTATGCAACTTGTGTAGAGGTGTAGGAGTCTAAAATGATTCATACCAGTACTAAAAAAATATTCCTCTGTAAACAACGTTATCTTACACGATGTTCTCCTATGTGAAAGACAAACATTCTGTTGCTATAAGGTTAAATTTGTTGATGTAATGTCTCTCAGCAGCAAAAGATCCACTTCAACTTCCAGCATCAACAGTAAGCTTTGTGCTGTGTGTCTGCTGATTTATATTGTGCCCATGATCATGTAGTGCTTTTATATAATGGGTGAAGTCATTATAAGCTGGTTTTAGGCAAGTGCATTTGTGCCTCTAAATGCTCTGCATCCATGTGGTGCTTACTGGAACAAAAACAGCAAAATGCTGCTTTTAGATACTGTTTAGGATTCAAAAAGCAAAGCTTGGTCTAATATGTAAAAGCTTTGCTTTTAGAGCTTATTCTGTGTATGTATAGTGTTTGTAATCCACATTCCAAACATTGTTATTTTTAACTAAAGCTAAAACTATCAAAAAGTGTTTTCTGAATAAATTGCTGAAATTAAAATATATAAGATCAAAATTTAAATGTGATTTAGATGAATAGAAAATTAGATCTGAACTAAAAATGTTAAACTACAAAAGTTGCTCGAACTAAAAATATTTAAATATTTTAAAAAAAGCACATTACCAAAAATTACCAAAACTTACACAAAAATTTAAAATGAAGTAAAAATATACAAATAAAAGCTCCTTCAAATTAATAAATACTAGTACATAAATACTGTCAAATATCACTGGTTAATATAAAATCACAACATTTGAAGTTGTGCATGAACCCTCAAAATTAATATATTGAACAAAACTTAAGTAATAATAGGTTTTCAGCCTTTAGATGCAACTATAACATTTACTAAGTTGTATTGATTTTATAAAGGTAAATGTAAATAAATATCTGCAGTATCCTAATGCCATTATATCACCTTATCATTGCACTGATGAGCTTCAGTGCATCAAGAATTTGTTGTGGCCGCAAAAAAAATAGATCGAATGGTTCACAGCTGAAAGCACTTCATGGATAAACACATCAGCTGAATGTAACGACCATTTATGGAGCTTGTCTAATATTTTAGATTTTTGCCGAATTTTTATTTTAATAAAAGTTTATATCTTAAAGGCATCTTTTTGTCTTTCTGTGTTGTCTTGCGATTATGTAAGTAAAATCTGCAGGTGACTGGTTCCTTTGAATTTCCGGACATGCTCAGCAAAGCAAACCCTTATCCGGTCAGCGCACTTGGGCTCTGTGTTGGGACACTTGCCAGTTTTCACTCCTTTCCTCAAGGGTCCATTTGCACTAACAGGTCTGACCACCTGTCTAGAGACTAATATAGCAAAAGGTCTATGGGATTTTTGAGAAGCAGCCTTAGCAAAGACCTAAATGTAGAATTGCAACATATGGAGTGTGATGATCAGCAATGGGAAAACCTCTCTCTGCATCCTGACCTATGAGGTGTTATCTATGACAAATGCCATATTTATTTATTATTAAATATTGAAGCATATTACGATTCCTGCCGATCCAGTCAGACAAACAGGAAGAGTAATCTTTCCCATCAGAATGAGGAGACAAGCAGGTCAATAGCAGCATAAATAATGGAACAAACTAGATGCTTGCTATTTGTGCAAATGAAGACGGACCAGTCTGACTGTCTGTGGGAAATTGCATTGAGCTTGTACAGTGTCGTTGCTGCATGAGACACACAGCATCAGATGACCTGTTTGGAAAGGACAGCCCTGGTATAGTGTTAGGAGTGACAAGCAACCTTTAGACTAAACTTTAAAATCTTCTAGACTAAAATGAAAATCTTCTGAGAATTGACTCACCCTCAAGCCATTCAAGGTGTAGATGACTTTGTTTCTTCATCAGAAGAGATCTGGAGACATTTACATTACTTGTTCACCAATGGATCCTCTGCAGTGAATGGGTGCCGTCAGAACGATGATGACAACACAGTAATCCACAAGTAAATCACACAACTCCAGTTTCCAATTAACATGTTGTGAAATGTAAATCTGCATGCTTGTAAAAAAAAATCCATCATGAAAGAAAGTAAGTCATAGAGCTTAGGTTGTGTTAGTCTTGTGGTATATTGGTTTTTATTTATCATGCAAGGGAACACGGGTTCTTGTTTGAACATGATGTTTTTTAAACCAAGCAAAATTACAGCTGAACTTGACAGTGATTGGGATGCATTTTCATTGTTTGCATAAGAGAAGCTTTGATGTATGATAATAACTCTGTTTGTGTTCCACAGACAAAAAAGTCATAGAAGTTTCAAGCGAAATGAAGGTGGGTGCATGATCAAAGCGAATGTAAATGATCTGGGTAAAGTGCAAGTAGATTGAATGGATCAAATTAACATGTGAGTGGCCAACTGACAAAACAAGATATTTTTAATGGAACAAAAAAAATCTGTTTCAAATAAATGCTGTTCTTTTTAACTTTTTTATTCATCAACAAATCCTGAAAAAAATGCATCAGTTTCCAATATTTAATATATTCAAATAGAAGTTATTTTAAAATGTTATAACAATGGATTGTTCATGTTTGTGTCCACCCTTAGTAGCTGGATAAAAAGAAAAAAGGAATGTATACATTTATTAATATTGCTTTACCTTTTTGTATATTCCATTAATAAAAACAATAATAAAAAAAAAAAAAAATAAAAAAAAATGTTATAACAATATTACTGTTTTATTGTATTTTTGATCAAATAAATGCAGCCTTTGTGAGTGAGAGCCTTGATTTAAAAACATAAAAAATGTAAGTGCATGTGGTAATATTTTTAATAAATAATTTTTTGTACATTTTACATTTGCATTTTAGTTATACAGCAGATGCTGTTATACGAAGTGACTTACAAATGAGGACAATAGAAGTAATAAAATGTAAGTGCTGTGACAAGTCTTGGTCAGTCTAGTGCAGTACAAAAAAGAAAAAAGAACAAGTAGAGTAGAAAAAGAATGAAAAACAATAATGTCAGAGGGTTATTTTGTTTTATAATAATGATAAAAAAAACAAGTCAAAAGAATAGAGAATTCTAGTAATAGAGGGTCAATAGTTTTATAAATTAATAAAAATAAAACAAGTAGATATAATAGAAAAAGAATATGGAATGTTAGAGTTAGAGGGTCCACTTTTATTTTTAGATTTTTGCTTTTTTTTTTTTTTTAAAGAAAGGAAAAAAGTAGTAAGAATAGAGAGTCAGGAGAGCAAGGTTCTATAGAGGGCGCATAAGTCTAAAGTAGTGAATATAGGTAAAGGGGTGCAGAGCCAGTGATGGTTTTGTAGACAAACATCAATGCCTTGAATCGCTATTGGTAGCCAATGCAAATTGTTGAACAGAGGTGTGACATGCACTCTTTTCAGTTTGTTAAAGTCTAATCTTGCAGCCGCATTCTGGATTAGTTGCAAAGGTTTGATTGAACTGGCTGGAAAACCTGCCAAGAGAGTGTTGTAATAGTCCAGTCCGGAGAGAACAAGAGCTTGAACCAGGAGTTGTGTAGCATGTTCCTGTGTAGCATGTAATCTTCAACATTGGGAAGATTAGGGCCTATCCTAATGTTGTATAAAGCAAATCTGCAGGATTTTGCTATGTAACTTAAATTACTTAAAAAAAAGTTTTTATAAAAATAAACAAATTGCACTGTTCACCAGTGAAAGCAAGGTATTAAAATTTTATCCTATAAATATTTCCCAGGTAGTGTTTGTGTCAGAATGTATGTGCAAGGGTTCACTCACTTTGCAAGTTCAATTATTGATGTGCAGAATGGACACACTATATGCCTTTGTGCAGCACAGTCATGCCATAACAATAAATTGGTAATGTAATGATTTGTTGGAGATTGATCTGTACTACCAGAGAGGATCACTTTGACAGCTCAGTACCAACCAGGGTCTGACTCACTATCCATTATAACTGAATAGAGGATTGATCAAAGTTATGAAGGCATGTGTTTATGTACAGTGCCATCAGGAAGTGTTTTGTGTTCCACAGAAGAGTGAAAGTGAAAAGTGAAGTGACATTCAGCCAAGTATGGTGACCCATACTCAGAATTTGTGCTCTGCATTTAACCCATCCGAAATGCACACACACAGAGCAGTGAACACACACACACACACACACAATGTGAGCACACACCCAGAGGAGTGGGCAGCCATTTATGCTGCGGCACCCAGGGAGCAGTTGGGGGTTCAATGCCTTGCTCAAGGGCACCTAAGTCGTGGTATTGAGGGTGGAGAGAGAACTGTACATGCACTCCCACCACCCACAATTCCTGCCGGCCCGGGACTCGAACTCACAACCTTTCGATTGGGAGTCCGACTCTCTAACCATTAGGCCACGACTTCCCATATGGCTTATGACCTCTCATATGGCTTATGAGAGAAAGCCATATGATTTGTAATGACACAAAGGTGAGCAAATAATGACACCATTTTTTTAGTGGGTGAATCATCACTTAAACCCTCATGTTTTGACCTAGAGAGCCCCCCCCCACTCCCCCACCCCCATAATGCTTCATGTTATTGCATTGGACTAAAACTCACTTTGCTCACACAGGGTCTAACAAACCCTGGGTCTAACAAACCCCCTTAATTTTATATTTTGTTATTTAATACAGTGACATTAAAACATCAAGTGTCCATATACCTTTTAGAGTCAGTGGTAAATCTGTATCAGTATCAGTAGAACATCAAGTAGGTAGTAATGAATGAAAGAATTGTCACTTCATTCTTGCAGGTCCTAGCTACTTAGCACAGCGTGCAATAAATGCAATGGCAGGGTGTAAAAGATCAATTTTTAGAGCCGCAGAAGTTGACAAGAATCCCAATCAATAAACTGCATTAGAGTGTTGACCCATCAGCTAAAGCCATGAATGAGTCCTTATATGGGTCAATCCTGCTATGCAAAACATTTTCATGTCCCTATCACATTTTAAATAGGCCTGTATTGTGTAAAAATAGTTGCCTGAGCTTGAAAATATGGTTTAATCTTCACAAATATGCTTCTTTTTTGTGTTGCAGAGTTCATGAGGTGCTGCATAGCAGATCTGACACGTAAAGCTCATTTATATTTCCCGCCGCGTGCATTTGACACGCAGAGGAAACGTCACGACGAGAGATCAGCACCTTGGACAGCGGCGCCCGTCAAAATTCAGCATTCTTGGAATCTCTCACGGGAGAATGGAGCAGGAGCGCGCACGGCAGCGAGACGTTTGTAAATGAATCGTTTTGATTGGGCGAGAGCGCGCCTTGGAAACAAGGGCCGTGTGTTGACGGCAGAACGTCCATTTCGAGGATGAATCAGAGGGGAGCAGCATCAACATCACATTACGATCCACAGCAGCAGCAGCTCAGACTGACTACTACACCCTGCGAAGAAGGAAAATAGGCGAACCTGCGCCCGGTGCCTTTTTTATTTCCGTTCTGGAAGCCCCATCTTCCTTTGAACGTGGCGAGGAACCATATCGGCCGTGAGGGGTGATGGTGGTGAACTTCAGATGGAGCCAAGATGCTTGCATTTTCCCCCAGCTCTTCAGACAATACTGCCATTATTATTGCTGTTTCTAATACACCAACCTAATGGATTGTTCTGAGCTCTGCGTTTGGGATGGGAGGTGGCGTTGGAATTTGTCGATTGGAAGATGCACAAGGAAATGATGTGAAAGCTTCGTCATGACGCCTCTGATGAACAATAAACAAAACTATAGGATTGCACCCGAATCCAACTTCCAGCTCTTTTGGATTATGTTTTTATGCTGAAGGATCCCCCGACGATAACTGTATGTGGCAGCGAAATGCCATTTTGCATCTTCCTTGTCTCTCATCCGTGCGTCCAGGATTTGGATTGCTGGGAGTTTATGAAAATTACATCTCTTTAGACATGGAACAATGCATTGCTGGCTATTTATTGCAATACCATATGCTTATTATTGTCATCCTCTCGCCCTATCATGATTGTATCAGAGAAACAACATCGGCCCTAACAGGCACATACATAAGCCCAAAGATTTTTCTGTCCAATTACCTTTGGTTTGGACACTTTCCTCTGAGACTTCAGGGTAGCAACTGCGTTTCTGCAGAATAAAATATTAATAATAGGCCTGAGGTGATCAATAACAACAACAACAATTATAATAATAGCCTACTAATAAAAACAACAACATTAATAATGCATAAACATAATAATATGATATAATAATAACAACAATAATTATCAAATATAGTAATAATATTCACACACATATATATATATATATATATATATATATATATATATATATATATATATATAAATCAATACAAATTAAATTCCGAAAAAAAAATCACCCCTTTCGTAAACCATAAAAAAAAAATTCACTTAAGCCATACGACATACTCATGTAGTCAAACATGTTCAAGAACCGGATCCGCATGTTTTTTAACGAACTGAAGGTGCTGGTTTTCATGCGATCCGGTTCTGGACGCTCCGACAGTGACGCAGAGCCGAACAGACGACCCAACAGCAGCATGAGGGGGCTCGGGATGGGCGGCTGCGGTTGGCCGCCCTTCGTTGACTGCTCCAGCCGCGACGACGAGGAAGAATACTACGGAAGCGACCCCAGGCCCAGGAGTCTGGCGTTTGAGGAGAAAGACCCGAGACTGCAGGCGGGCCTGGACGCGGTCAGCCTCTCCAGCAGCACGGGCAGCGGCATGAGAACACCTCAGTGTCGAATCTGCTTCCAAGGGCCCGAGCAGGTATAGCACGTGTGTGAGCACAATAACAAGGCATGTGTGGGTCTTTATGTTAATGCTCATATTTCCTTTTTTTAATGTACATTTTGGTGGTACATTATAATTCATGCTGCACGTGCTGCTTGTTATTGTTGCTGTAGTGAATTACTACAGTATGTACAGCTCCACAAAATACAATTTGTTCATTAACATTGCTCATTTTTTAAATGTAAATACAACTTGATATGAACACTGAATTGTGGTTCAGTATTATAATAATGATATGAACAACAATGCATAAATTGTAAACAGCTCCACTAAATAGTTATGCAGTATGCTTTTTAGATAATATGTAAATACAGTTGCATGAACGCTGAAATGTGATTAATACTACTAATAATACCATGATCAACAAAGCATAACTGTAAACAGCTCAGCAATATAATTATGCGCTAAGTGTTGTCCAATAATATTAGGAATTAATTATTAATGACATTAATTTGTACTTATGTAAAACACTTGGATGAACACCAAAATGTGGCTAATACTACTACTACTGATACAGTTTAATATACAATAATAACAAAAACCAAGAAAATTATCTAATTTAAACTATAAGCAGAAACATAATATGCATAATTAAGTATATGTTGTATAATATGGAAGCACATGGGTAGTGATATTCAATTTGGAATGTAATATGCAAAATGACAATGCAATATGTAAAATGGCAATGCATTTCTGTATTTACATTTTCATTTTCCAATACATTTGTGCAACGTTTGGTGCAAAATGAAAATGAAAATTAAATTACATAATTTTCATTTGCCATTTCATACACCAGTTTTAATATGTAGAATGAAAACTAATTTTAACGCTTTATAAGTTGCAAAATTAAAATGAAAATGTATTACAGAAATGATTAGATATGTATAACATGTTCAAGCAAAAACTGTGGCAAAATTATCATTTAAATGCTATTTTTCTTAAATGCATTAACACTCACAGTCAAGACACTTACGATTGCATTTTCATTCAGTGTCCCGCAATGAATGTAGCAAAATTCAATGTGCACATTGAAAATGCATTCCGAGCCGATCACGTGTCCGCCCCCTCGCAACATGTCAATCACTGCGTGAACAAGGCGGGGCTTGTAGAAGGTCAGAGACTCAAATCTCAAGAAGAGGATTCAATTGAGAGAACATGGACAAGACCGTTGGTCCGTGTATGTTTTGATCATTTCGGTTTATGACTTCAATATTTCATTCGCACTTGTGGGCGGGGCTGAAACGCTGCTTTCATCTGATTGGTCGAATCGCTCAACCTTCAACTCGGTCTTTTCTTTCTTTCAGGCAGAGCACCGCTCACTGTTAATTAGCATATTATTTGAATCAGATGTAGCTGGGCACATAATTCGTGCTGCTGAGACCTGCAAATTATTTCTAGGTTGTAGTATTGTATGAATATTGTCCCACTGATAAATACAGTGCAAATAGTTCTGTCTCTTTGGAAAAAAGTGAAGTGGAAATAAAAATCAATAATAGACTGTTAACAGTTCCATGTCTGTAACATTTACCACTCTCATCTTTTAAGTCATAAGGCACTAGGTATGTGTGTGTGACATTAATAAATAATTGTAAAAATTAATATTGTTACATTTCTGAAATAAAAATAGTAAAGTTAGCTCTATGCTGCTCAGTGCTCCTGTAGCCTACCCCAGAGCGCCCTCTCGCGGCTGTAGACGGTAATGTTTTCTCTTGGTTCTGAATAAATGCGACTTATATATGTTTTTTTCCTCGTCATGACGTGTTTTTGGACTGATGCAACTTACACCGAAAAATACGGGTAACATTATTATTATTATTTATTATGAGAGTAACTGACACAGACTAGAACTTTAATGTTTCACCAAATTCAGCTCAGATCTACAGACTCGTCTGACTCGTGTTGCTGTATAACTGGCCAGACTTACCTTCCCAAAAAATCCTATTTAATTTTATTTCATAAATTTAACTATATTTATTTCCACTTCACTGTTATCCAAGGAGACAGAACTATTTGCACTGTTTTTATCAGTGAGACAACAATATTTATACAATACTATAACCTAGAAATAATTTAATGGGGTCTCTTGCAAGTCGCAGCAGCACGAATTATGTGGCCAGCATCATCTGATTCAAATATTATGCTAATTAACAGTGAGCGGTGGTTTCAGACATTACAGTGCTTCACTCGCACTGACTCTAATTCTGCCTGAAAGAATGGAAAGACCGAGTTGAAGGTTGAGCGATTCGACCAATCAGATGAAAGCAGCGTTTCAGCCCCGCCCACAAGTGCGAATGAAATATTGAAGTCATAAACCGAAATGATCAAAACGTACACGGACCAACAGTCTTGTCCATGTTCTGTCAATTGAATCCTCTTCTTGAGATTTGAGTCTCTGATCTTCTACAAGCCCCGCCTTGTTCACGCAGCGATTGACATGGCGCGAGGGGGCGGACACGTGATCGGCTCGGAATGCATTTTCAATGTGCACATTGAATTTTGCTACATTCATTGCGGGACACTGAATGAAAATGCAATCGTAAGTGTCTTGACTGTGAGTGTTAATGCATTTAAGAAAAATATCATTTAAATGATAATTTTCCCACAGTTTTTGCTTGAACATGTTATACATATCTAATCATGTCTGTAATACATTTTCATTTTAATTTTGCAACTTATAAAGCGTTAAAATTAGTATTCATTTTACATATTAAAACTGGTGTATGAAATGCCAAATGAAAATTATGTAATTTCATTTTCATTTTCATTTTGCACCAAACTTTGCACAAATGTATTGGAAAATGTAAATGTAAATACAGAAATGCATTGCCATTTTACATATTGCATTGTCATTTTGCATATTACATTGCAAATTGAATATCGCTACCCATGTGCTTCCATAGTATAATAGTTTTATAATATTTCTTTATGTAAACTAACGGTAACATGAACACTGCATAATTATGTGTATAATATGCATTTTGTCTAGTTTTTATATTGTCTATTGTGTTTATGCATTATGCATTGCTCTATAGTGTTGCTTGTTTTACTGTAAATGTTAAATCTATTAAAGTGAGCCTTAATTTTGCGTAAATAATTAGAAATTGTTTGGGAAGTATAGACAGCTTGTTTAGCTCACCATCACACCATCTGTAACAAAGACCACAGCTTGTAGGCTAATAATGCATTTCTCTTTTGATGGGTTTACAGGTATGCCATTGGAGACTGATTTACAGGTTCAATATGCCCACCCAATTAACCTCTCTATTGTTTTTTTATTAGCAGTAGACATCTCAGTGACGTTCTGTATGGAAATGTATAGATCCTAGTGTGGGTATTAAAGCCCAGGGCAGCCTGAAGCTGATTCATTTGCAATGCAAACACCGGTGAGTTCATGCAGGCCAGGAGCAGGATTCACATGGTCTGAAACTGAAATGTTAGGAAAAACAAGACTCAGTGAGATCATACAATTCAAATAATAGGCAACACAGTTCACTTTTTAATTGTCAAATTATTAAACAGCAAAATAGATAGATGAGTGAAGTTTTATGTCTCTTTATGGATGACCTGCTTGATTCGTTATCCAGTGAATTGAATGTCTATTTTAGAGTATAATCAGATACTCATGGATAAATCAGTGTGTGTGTGTGTGTGTTTGTATTTGTATCGGATAGGCGGAACACAGGATGGATGTTTGGTCAACAGCCAAGCTGAGAAACAACAGATGTGCGAAACCTGTCAAGCTCGTCTGCTGCAAGTTAGCTGTAGACATCAGCTAATATGGAAAGATGTTAGTGATGTACCAACACAATCCATCTGGCAGTCCATCTGATTATGTCAGCCTTGGTGTCTATTTTTAATGCGAGATGCATTTTAGTGTAAACCTGCCTCTCAGGTAAATGGTTTAATGAGCTGTTGAAAGTGACAGACTGACAGAAGAAAAACAGTTGCTAGAATAAAGACACAAGTAGTTCGCTTTCAGGCAATTTAAGATCTGTTATTCATAGTTATAATATTATTCATTAACATACAATTTAATCAGAATTTCAAGAACTGACCTCTTTAGATCAAGGGGGCATTAGTCTCTGCTGATGGAAGTTGTAACTGCACCGTTTAGTGAAATTAAAGGGATAGTTCACCACAAAATCATAACTCTGTAATTAACTTATGCTCATGGCATTATGCAAAACACAAAAGAAACACTGGACTCCAAACCAACACTGGACCCCTTTGAAATTCAGTGCATTTCTTTAAAACATAAAAAGGAATTAAAATGAATAAGAATAAAAAAAAAGTAGCTGTGGATTCTACCACACACACCATTCTAAATTTCATATATTTCATTATATTTTTGTAGATAATTTACCACTGCCTGATTCTATTTGGAGGTTCTTAAAATCAGTCAATAAACAATTACATATTTTATAAATAGTGTATAATATTTAGAATATAATATTTTAAAATATTTTTTCCTGTCTTTGAGGTCACACCTGTTTAGCAGTGTTAATTTAGTATAGACATACTATTTTTTTTTTATATTTTAATTCATTTTTATAATATTAAAATTAAATAATATATAAAATTATATAATATTAAAATTTTAGTACCAATTTTTGTAATTTTGCTCTGTGCATTTTTATTAGTTTTATTTAAATAGGCCCATATAATTATTTTAGATTTCATTATCAACTAGCTGAAATAAAATAAGTTTAAGGCTTTTTTGTAATTTTCTTTACTTTACTTAAGAAGATATTTTGAAGAACACTGGACCCCACTGAATTTCAATGTATAGACACTTTTTAAAAATCATAAAATGGAATTTAAATTCATAAGAATAATACTTAAAAAGGAATCAAAATTAATGATAATAATTTAGAACAATAATTAAAAAGTATTTTACATATACATCCTTGAGTGATTAGTCACCAATCATGGCTCAAACGATTGACACACAACCCAGCTGCATAGCGATGTCACGTTTTTGTCATATTTTATTTGATTTCGTTTCAGTTAAGGTTTATTTGTAGTAACAAATGTGTGGTTTTAGTTTTAAACTACTGTAATAACACTGCTATTTAGTTGCTTGTTATCCAGATTTCTGAACCTTTTATGGCTCATGTGATTGACTCACAATGCGGCTGCATAATGATGACTTGCGTTTCAAAGCTACAGTATATAGATGAATGACAACACAAACATATAGCTCCAGGAATTAAAGTCCTCATTGTTTTTAATATGAGTGGCGTGCTGAAGGGGCAGATGGGATATCAGTCCTCATTAGTCAGCATTCTGATCTGTCAGGGCTTACGAAACATGTAAAACTGATTTGTTTTGATGTGCTTGTTCTGGATACGAGCTCTTATCAGATTAAGCTGAGAGAGGTTTTTTGAAATATTTCGTTTTAGGGCCAAAGTGTGATCTGCCACGATGCTGCTGTCTCTTTTCACACAGAGAACAAAGCCTTTTGTCAATGATTACTATGTGCAGAGAATGACTTGAGCGCTAATTACAGATGTAAAAATGGAGAGAGCTTTTGTTACTGATATATGATTTTGGCTAAACAAAATCTGCAGCTAGAAAAAAACAGCTAGATACTCTGAAACAACAAGAGGAGGACAGGCTGTACTTTAAAGCACAGTATGACTCATCCAGGTCCACTTATCGTAACACTCACATTGATCAGATCGGACAGACTCGTACTGGAGAACTTGACAAGTACAGTGGGCTTCAAAGATGAAAATGTGTGTTTTATATTCTTTAATTTGATGCATATCTGTTCAGTATAAGAATGGAAATGACTTCTTTAATGACAGTAACAATTAAGCTCATGTGGTCTAAATCTGATGATCATCTTCTCCAGCATCATTCGAGATCTTCCAAAGAGCATCTAGTGCCTTAATGGAAGCAAGAACATCCTTTTGTACAACAGAGTTACAATGAACAGTGTCACAATTATTAAAGTAGTGATTGGTACAGAGTCTTAAATATTTCTTATTCAATAACTTTTTAGTTTTAAAATGTTCAGAATCCTAAAACTTTCTATTTATTTCCACAATAAAATATATCAATTTATTTGATTCAAATTAAAATTTATTATTGTTGTTGTTGCTGTTGTTTTTCGAATTAATTAATATTATTCATAATATTAATATTTATGTAATATAATGTATGATTTAATTATATTTAATAAATTAACTTTATAATTCAATGAATTATATAATGAATACATTACATTTTAATTAATTATTAAATATTGCATTAATTACATTACAAATAATTACATTTTATATTTTATTTATTTATGTTTTATTTTAATTTTTTTACTGGCCCATTTTTTAGTTTATCAAACAAATTGAGAGTCCTAAGAATTGAATACTCATCATTCAATGGTGATTATTATGCTTAAAACTGTTTTTGTTATTATTATTTAAATTAATTCATCTTTAATATTTATCTATTTAATATTATTTATAATTTAATAATTTTTTTTTTATTAATTTCATTTACATTTTATTTATACAAATAAATATGTATTTAAAAAAAATTTTTTATACATTTTATGAAATAAAATGTATTTATAATGAATAATAATTGTATTTAATTTTTAATTTGTTTTATTTTCCTTACTGACCTGTTCTTTTATTCAAATTATAAAAATATTATAAAACCTTTTCTCCTCAGAATAAATAGTGATTATTAAACTTAAAACAGTTCTTGTATTATTATTTAAATCAATTAATAGTTATTTACAGATTTTATATTATTTATTATTAAATACCATTTTTATTTATTTATTTAAAAAACCAAAAAACAAATATATATTACATTTTAATAAATTTAAAAAATCCCATATTTTGTATTTCACATGCTGGATTGACTGCTCAGTAGTGCAGAGTAAAAATCTGATCTCTTTACTGGACTGTATCTGTCTTTATTCAGACAAACTGAACACATTATAAGTCTGTGTTTCTCAACAGAATCAATAGTGATTATTAAGCTTAAAGCGGTTCTTATTCTAGTCACACCTCAAAATTGCATTTAGACACGCTGGTCCCACAGTTAACGAATCAATTGATGACCATAGATTGCTTTGCTCTATTCTCTTTTCTTTTATGCCGCAGTACCTGAGTACTTCAGAAGCTATTCAGTGTTTCTTTTGTTTGCAGTCTTTCTCTAAAGATTACATCAATCTTACAGTTCTGTATCTCTGCCCCCTGGTTGGACATCCTGTTCTTCATACTCGACTTGTTATTCACATTCTATCTATTGAATGTTCTCTTGGCAGCTCTCGAAATGCTGCCGTTGCATCTGTAATGTTAGTTGATTTATGGTTTCTCGCTAAATACATCTAAATTAAAATGAAAGCTCCTCTTTTGTTGACATCCACATGCACCATAGTGACAGACCGCAAGAGCCGGTGCATTTCCAATTGAACTTCTCAAAAGCATTTTTCCCGTCAGTTCACCCAGAGAGCGAGTGTTGTACCTGCAGAGCGTGTCTCTCAGGTGTGTATTGATTGAGTGTCTGGACCAGCAGAGGACGTCTATACTCATCAGATCATTCAGTCCCTCTTCACACGCTCTTAAGTCTGGAGTCTAAAGCTCACGTCAGCAGCCGCATGAAGCCCGCTGTATCCCTCATCGATTTAGCGTTTGCAATGGCGGATGGGTTCATGAGTAATAACTCATTTACGTAAATCAACTTGACCACAACACTGTGTGTGTGGCAGCGTCCGGTCATAAATGGATATTGAGGTGTGTGTTTTCTTACCCAGGGCCCTGCGCTTGTAATGGCATCTCTAGATGACAACAGACATCACAGGATTGTGAGGCTTTCAGCAGGTGTGCTGGGATGTTCACCTGATTATCTGAGACTCTGGAGCCGACATCTTTAATTGCTAAATAATTAATTCATGCAAAAAAAAATTGCTTCGAGAAGTCAAGATTACCTGTCATTTTCAGTGGGTGAAGAACTCACATGTATTATGAATTAGGTATGTTACGGTCTCTGACAAACAGCATGTTGAAGCCACTCAGGCCACATTTGATCCTTGTTCTCAGAAACCAATGTTGTAGTGAAGACATCTGGTAATGTGGGCTTTCCAGGAATTGCGTGTACTCGCTGGGCCTCTGCTTCTTGTAAATACTAGTATTTATTGTGCACATTCTTTTTTGACAGACACAGAAGTTGTGATATTTAAGAGATGGGGATTTGAAAACAGATGGAGCCCATTATTTTTTGATGGACATCGAAGTTGTGATATTCAAAGGATGGGGATTTGAAAACAGATGGATTGTAGATGGATTAGCTGGCCAGTATTCGGTGAAGTGATTGATGCCCGTGAGTGTGTTTATGTTGATGTTTTTAGTTGTAATTTTGCAAATGATTGCATGCCTAAGTATTTGACAGACGTGATAACGTGCGCGAGCGCTGAACTGTTTGCTTTTTGGGTATTGTAAAAAAAATGCTGGAGATGTTCTAAATGCTTTATTGCGTAGTTCATTATAATTATTTTAGAGAATGAACAAAGTTTATTTTGTGGCTTAAATAAACTACATGTTTCTCAGAGACTGACATGTTTGGCTTGTCAAAAATTTGACATTCCGCTGTTGCAAATTGGGTGTCTTCTGAATTGCTTTTATTTGAGTTTTCCTTCTTATTTTAGTTTAATTTTAATCGATTTTTATATGCTTTTGTCATTTTTATCAGCTTTTTAAAAATATTTATATAGCTTTATTTTTTTATTGTTTAAATTTTAAATAATATTTTATTTTTATTTTATTTCTAATTTTCTAAGTTTTATTTCGGTTTTATTTCAATTACCAATAATTTTTTATATGCTTAGATTTAGTTAACAATAACAACACTGGTTAAATAGAACATAAAATGACATTTCCCACAAAAATTCACCAAGGTAAAACAAATTTTAAGCTGGACACAATTTAGGGTGAAACTTGATTGCATTGATCAGGATTTAACTGTAATGATTTGACTGTGATTGGTGTTATTGCAGTTGGTTAATATTATTTCTTCCTGCCCCACAGCCTTGGTGACATCAGCAGAAAACAGGGCATTTCAGAGGCAGAGGAAGTTATCATGTTTGATGAAAGTCAATGAAAATGAACCATTTCTCCCCTGTCTGCAGGGGGAGCTGTTGAGCCCATGCCGCTGCGACGGCTCCGTGCGCTGCACCCACCAGCCCTGTCTGATTCGCTGGATCAGCGAGAGAGGCTCCTGGAGCTGTGAGCTCTGCTACTTCAAGTACCAAGTCCTGGCCATCAGCACCAAGAACCCTCTGCAGGTAAAGCGTCAGCCTCAAACTGTGAAGTATCTGGGTCAGGGCCAAGCACTGGCCAGTGTCTCTATTTATAGGCTTCGACAAGCAAAGCAAGAAGATGCTGTCTCATCTTTTTAATGCTGTGTGTTTCAGTGGCAGGCGATTTCTCTGACGGTGATTGAGAAGGTGCAGATCGCTGCCATTATCCTGGGCTCACTCTTCCTCATCGCCAGTATCTCGTGGCTGGTGTGGTCTTCTCTCAGCCCGTCGGCCAAGTGGCAGCGCCAGGACCTGCTCTTCCAGATCTGCTACGGCATGTACGGCTTCATGGACATTGTGTGCATAGGTGAGAAGCAAAACATCATGGATCAATTTTTTTAAATGATTAGAACCTGTCTTTGATTTCCTTTAGGCTTTTGGCTTTACAAACCAAACTATGAGAATTTTGAATCATAACAACCTTAATATACAAACATTTGCATATATATGTATAAATTTGTTATAGGGAAATTATGAGAACTTTACAAAAATGTTTGTTAACAGTTAATATATTAGTTAATATTCTTCTTAAGCATATTTTGGTCTTGGTCAATGTTAATTTCTGAATATACTAATGCATTTTAACTTAATAATTTATAAATGTACTAACGTACAATACGTTTATATTTTTCTTAATGTTTATTCAGAATACAATAACTGTTACTGTTGTTAATTTGTGTAATATATTACTATCATGTAAAATTAAATATTTGTAATATCATAAAAAATAAGGTTTATATAATTAAAAAAATGGTGTGTGTATATATACACTATAAATATCTTAATGTCTTAATGTTTGTTCAGTATATTATAAATATATTACTATTATTATTTCTTAACTTTTGTATTATTAAGAATAACATTTATATAAATCATATAACAACACATTTTATATAATTATAAACTTATAAAAATATGTTATTCATATTTGTATGTACATTAATAATGCATGAAAATGAAATGTTACTAATGTTAATTAATTTCATACAGCATTCTTATGTAAATAAATAAAAAATAATGAAATTTTCTTTGTTTTAAAAACATTTACAAATGTTATATTATTGACAGTTTATAACATTATTATACTATTAACAACTTTGATGTTTGTTTGTTATGTATAAACTGATGTTAATCTATGTAATATATTATATTATAAAATAATATGAACCTAGATGAATTGATGCTGTGGGAAATGTTGTTGCAGTTTGTACTGACAAACCGAAGATTATTGTAAAGTGATAGTGAATTTCCATATTTTTATGGATGAGTCAGTAACATCCACTAATCTCTAATTCCTCACAGGCCTTATAATCCACGAGGGCTCATCCGTGTATAGAATCTTCAAGCGATGGCAGGCTGTAAACCAGCAGTGGAAAGTGTTGAACTATGAGAAGTCGAAGGACTTGGGAGACCCGGTGAGCTCCAGCAGTAAGGCAGGCATCCGCGGTGCACGCAGCACCCCTCACGGCCTGGCCAGCGGCAGCATGGGGGGCCAGCGAGTGCGCCGGCTAAGGACTATCCTCAACCACCACTGCGGCTACACCATCCTCCACATCCTCAGCCAGCTGCGGCCCAGCGACACGCGGCTCGGAACCGCCACTAACCACGAGGTGGTGATGCGGGTCACGACCGTATGAGGTCGGAGAGAAACAAAGTCAAATTTTAGGCTCCAAAAGACGGAATGATCACAATTTTCTTGCATAATGGACAGGAATGCACACAAACAATGCGTAGGACATTGGCACCAATAATTCCTGGAGTTTCTGTTGGCGAGTTTCTCTCATGATCTAGCACACTATTGCATTTTTAAGTTGGATTTCCTCGCTGGTGTTGTTTTTTTATCGATACGGTTTTTAAAACGTTTTGATTTTCTAAGAGAGAATGGTACATGAAGTGACATCGACGTTTGATGTATATGATAACCCATAATAGGGAACTATTGTTGTAAATGATGTTTACGGATGCTTCTGACGCAGCAAGAAAGCCAATCATAACTAAACGATCAAGACACAATAACCAGGGAAACGAGATATGAATTGTTACATGCTAAAATATATCAAAGGGGAGGGTGCAATAAGAATCAATAAGATTATAC
Organism: Carassius carassius; assembly: GCF_963082965.1. NCBI lineage: Eukaryota > Metazoa > Chordata > Actinopteri > Cypriniformes > Cyprinidae > Carassius > Carassius carassius. The sequence goes on from NC_081800.1 coordinate 22,228,306, forward strand.
AGAGAATAAAAGACGTAAACATTTAAAAGAATTTGATCTCTGCAATAAAGATACCTGTACATTTTACAGTGACCTTTGCATGAGGGTAGAGTTTTATGCCTCCTCGACACATGTACATGATGAATTTGTTTTATTCAGAATGGTGCTCGTTTGAATAAACACTTCTATTCATCTGCTGTTTGTGAAATGCATCATCTCACAGGCTTTTTTTCATTTAAGTGGCTTACAGATACACACCTATACTACTTTTTTGTTTTCGGTTTGGAATGTAACCATTCAGCAATGGCTCATCACATATAGAGCTTTCATTTGAATTTGAACAAAACTGAATTACAAGCGATTTTACCATATAAGAGACTAATGACTAAATGCAGCTTAATTTGAAAGGAACAACTGATTAGCCTTAGTATGCAAAAAGCAGACACTGATCCATATTATAATCTTCTTTCTTTTAGTTCAATCTATATGATTATGAATGCATACAATTACCGATTTATTTAAATATAGATTGCAATTTCAACGTGTTCACACACACACACACACACACACACACACACACACACACACACACACACACAAATCTCCCTCTGATGTTTCAAACTCATATCTCTTTCTTCTATTTAATCTGTTGAACACAAAGATGTTTCGCTGAAAGTCTGAACCGCTATTTTGGTCAGAAAGAAGGTGGTGATTTACAATATCATGCTCTAAAAATGACACTAAAACTAGTGCATGCAACTCATGTGCTTCTTCTTAAAGGGTAAGTTCACCCAAAATTAATTAACCCATAAATTACTCACTTAGGTATATATGACTTTCTTCTTTCATACAAATGCAGTCCGTTATTTAAAAAATTGTCTGTGATCTTTCAAGCTGTTTAATGGCACTCAGCGGGTGTTGCACTGCATCGGTCCATGAAAAGTTGAATAAAAAGCACATCCATTAAAAATATGGCTCCGGGGTTGAACAAAGTAAGAAAAATATCCATATTCAAAATGTAATAATCACTTTAATCTAGCTTGCACACACTGTTGTAAAACAGAAGCAGTCCTGGGAGGATGACGTATGGAGGTCAGCGCTGCACAAGCGCCAGTGAGTCTCGTAAAAACCAACGTTTGTTAACAGGACCAAAGGAAGCTTTAGCAAAGGAAAACCAGTCTCCTCTTGGCTCATATCAAAATCCTCAGACATTGTTCTTTACAAATCCTCGTTTTTTACTTCGTTTTGTTTTGACCACTACCGATGGGTTTCCGCATGCGTCACTTCTGAGCGGCGCATGCACAAAGCTGACCTCATCCGTCATTCCCCCAGAACGCATCGATTCACTACAGGAGGCCTTCGTCCACCCCCGGAGCCATATGAGACAATTCTTTGTTAATGGATGAGCTTTTTATTAAACTTCTCTTGGACTGATGCAGTGCAACACCTGCCGAGTGCCATCAAACAGCTTGAAAGATCAAAGACAATTTTTAATATAACTCAGAATGGATTCGTCTGAAAGAAGAAAGTCATGTACACCTAGGATGCCAAGGGGGTGAGTAAAACAGTTTTTGGTTAACTAACCCTTTAAGCTCAGTCGACAAAATTTGAGTCAATGTTGATTGTGTAGAAAAAAAGGACATTTTAATTAATTTATGGTAATCAACGCCACAGATTTCCTCCATTATGCTTAATGTATTAAACCTAGAATTTTCTTTAAAGAAGTAATTTTATTTTTTCAGTGTAAAGCTGTGGTCATATTTATTTAGCATTGTCCAGTGATGTCCAGTCATTTAAGAATCCAGGAAAATGGGAATTTGATGTGAGGACAAAAGATTTTCACAAACCCATTTCGCAAAGAGTTAAAACTGGCCATATAAATTGTCGCGTTGAGCAACAGAAAGTTGCTTGGTTTGAAAATGACTTCTGAGTGCACTTCATAAATCGCTACACTATTGGAATTTTACCATTAGAGGGAACAGCTTGGTGAATTCATGTGGGTTCCACTGGTAGCGTTGTACATAACAGGTGCAATGTATTTTATATGATGTAATAATACAGAATATTTTTGTTGGTCATGGCTCAGTATTAAGCTGTTTTGCAGTTTGTACTCTCTCAGGAACATTTTGCACTTGTGAGATCAACAAGCAACTTCAGCTCCTCACGCTGTGTCTTGACCTTGATCTGAGGCAGCTTTGTTTTAGTACTTCATAGATTATGTCTTCGGGTTACAAACGTGAGGTCTCCTGGGTGCCACTATCATTGGGAGGACCTTGCAGAGGTTACAGTGCTGCAGGGAGAGTGTCTGTCATAAGCCTTCACCTGAGAGATGTGTGTCAACGCCAGAAGCCCACTGTGAGTCCTTTCACAATGTCACACCGCTGAAACATCCACACACAGCAGCACGATGATAATACTGCGTGTTATTTGAACGTGTTATGGCTGTGTTTTCCCACATGTTCATATTTACTTTGGAGTTAAAGATCCCGGTAAGCATATTGCATAATATTTGGCCTTATTTGTTGAGAATTAGTATTTAGATCATATGCACATGGTCCCCTAGAACCATTGAGGAGCAACAGATGTATTTTATATTAGATATAGGACTCCAACAGTCACAATTTTTTTTTTTATGGTTTTCTCAGGCCTAGAAAACTAGAAGTTTAGAAGTCTTTTTCTCTTTCTTTCTATATTAAATTGCGTAACTGTAATTAATCACATCCAAATTAAAAGTTTGTGTTGTTTACATATGTGTGTGTACACTGTATATTTATATGCATATACAAATACACGCACACAGATATACATGTATATATATATAGACACACACACACACATAAATATTAAATATACACAATGCACACACATATAAGAAGACACAACTTTTATTTTGGATGCGATTCATTGATTAATCATTTTGACAGCCTTTTTAATGGATCGTATCCAATAACTACAACTGAACAGAAAGATTGTCGAAATCTCATTAGTAAAAGCACTGCCTTGTTTTATTGCATGCATATTAGCTATTTTAAATGCTTTTGGAGTAAGTTTTAGCCAGAGAAAAGCCAAACTGGCTCTAAAAATGCCACCGACAATGGATTATCACCAAAATGCATCCCCCTTAGAGAGATTATAAAAATAAAGCCAGCGCTACGAGTGTAGTAAGCAGCTTCATTCATCAGATTACTCAGACTCACACACTGTGTTCTGGATGAAAGTTTATTGTGATTTCATCTACTCTGCACTCCACATCACATGGTGATAAAACAGTATAAACAGCCATCTTTGCACCAAAGCCAAGAACCGCAGCAACATCACGAGACAAGCTCAGAACGACACACAAAGTGCTCTAAGATCAACAGAGATGAACAGCTAACATGTTAACCATCTGTTTAAGCGCTATCTAAATATTCTGATAATCTGTGAGGCCCTGCTCTGATTTCACTGTGTGAACAGGGCAAGTTCACACACACACACACACACACACACACACACTCGCACACTCACACACACACACTTTGTTTTTGTGAAAAGTGGGGACATCCCATAGGCATAATGGTTTTTATACTGTACAAACTGTATATTCTATCGCCCTACACCAACCCTACACCTAACCCTAACCCTCACAGGAAACTTTGTGCATTTTTACTTTCTCAAAAAAACTCATTTTGTATGATTTATAAGCGTTTTGAAAAATGGGGACATGGGTTATGTCCTCACAAGTCACCCTCTCTTTGTAATACCTGTGTCATACCCATGTCATTATACAGAGTTGTGTCCTGATATGTCACAAAAACAAGAGCACACACACACACACACACACACCATCCAAACCATCATCTTTGAGACATTATATTGTGCTGACGACATTACAGAACAAATGACAAATAACCATCCTGACAATTCACACTGACAAATTCACTCTTAAGTTATGGAGAAAACACATAAAATACAAATCGAATAATAAACATATTTGCTAGTAGAATAAAAAAAAAAATACAAAATTGAAGAGAATTAAAAGGATTTAAATGAAAGCACAATTACTGGATTATTACTGGATTAAATAAAAACCGATACATACTGTATATCATTAATAGTCCACACATATTCAGTAAATAAATAAAGCACAACAGAAGTTTTAATCGAAAGCGAAAACTTGATTATTTTGTGTGCAACTACAGAGATCTCTGACACTAAATTTATATGGCAGTAAAATGTCACTTATAAAACATAATATGAAAACTATTTTAAATTACGTTCTTATGGTTATTTAGTGATTAAGCAAACAAGACTGTTTAATGATAATCTCATTTTAACTAGGAATATATTTCAGCATAAGTTTGATATATAAAATGGATGTGTACCATATTTAGCTCACTTTCTCCTGTAATTTGGCTTCAGGTCCTAGTTTCAGTTCAGTTTCTTGTCACTAATAAACAGCAGGGATGACATCCTGTGTCATGCTGCCACCACTTAAAAATGTTGCAAACGTAACCACCCAAATATAAAATTTGAGTGTGCCAACAGAATGCTTTAGTGTTGTCAGAGTGACATCATTTATGTATCATTTCAACAGATTTTTTTATAATCGGGCAGACGTCAATGAAACGTTTACAATTATAATTTAATCAGTTCTAGGAGATATCGCCGTCTGCTGATGCACATCCCAAAGACAGCTTAAACATAAAAAAACACAACATAATTCTCTGATTTCCAGATTCAATAACATCCCTCCATTATTTAAAGAAGTGGCCTATTTTAAATATTATAAACATTTTTCAGAGGTGTCTATTTAACATGGGCTTCGTTCAGAATGGAATACTATCATACTGCTTACTGTGCAGTATACACTGCATACAGCCTACTGGATAAAATAAAACAATACTGGTTTAAATAAACCGTAAACATTTAAAGAAAAAAATATTTAAGCTTAAATAAAAGTACTTATTTATTATTATTTTTACCTTAAAGTAATAAGAATTATATTTTTGCATTATGGCATTAAGAATTACCTGGGGGAAAAGGTGCTCAGTTTTAAAGAAAATAAATAATATAAAAGAATTAAAACCAATTAAATGAATTTATATTTTATATATATATATATATATATATATATATATATATATATATATATATATATATATATATATATATATATATTATGAATGAAAATAAGATTTTTTTTTGCATTATGCTGAAAATAATATCAGTCCAGTCAAAAAAGAGAAATATGTTAAATTTGGTTGCCTCATTCATCACAATGAACAAACTAGTAATTTCAAGTTGACTGTGTTGCATTGTGGGATACATAATTCCACACACTGTGCTCTATTATAGTCATCTTAGTATAAATCCCTCTGTTGTATTTCTCATTTGTAAGTCGCTTTGGAAAAATCTAATATATTTCCTCTGCATACTGTATGCTGCAGAAATCATGAGAGTAGTATGAAAGTATGCTATTCCAAACAGCCATGTTTCTTTTTCTAGACACACACTAAATTTGGTGTATTTTAAGGTGTTTTTTTTTCCCTGGACATCCAGAGGCTTCTGAGCAGGTGATATTTTAAAGGTCCCGTTCTTCATGATCCCATGTTTTAAACTTTAGTTAGTGTGTAATGTTGTTGTTAGATTATAAAAAATATCTGTAAAATTCTAAAGCTCAAAGTTCAATGCCAAGCGAGATATTTTATTTAACAGAATTCGCCTACAACGAACGACCAGTTTGGACTACGTCCCACTACTTCCTGCAGTAATGACGTCACTAAAACAGTTTTTTGACTAACCACCGCCCACAGGAATACACAAAAAAGGGGGCGTGGTCTTGTTGCGCTCAAGAGCTGCGTTTGTGTTTGTCGCCATGTCGTCGAAACGCTGTTATTTTCATCTCGGAGTCCAATCACCTTTGTTTGGCCTTCCCAGGGATGCTGTACGTGGAGATTAATGGTTACAATTTATGTTTAACTTGGTTCCCGAAAATTACAATCCACATGTAAAACTATGTGCAGCACATTTTGCTGAGGACAGCTTCCTCAATGTCAATCAGTTTAATGCCGGATTCGCACAAAGATTATTCTTGAAAGATGGAGCAGTTCCCTCTTTGTCTGGAGAAGGCGTTGTTTATGGACCACAACCGGTAAGTGTATTTTAATTTTTAAGTTGGTGCGTTTAACAGTTTCTGTAACTTATTACACAAAGGGCAACGCTGTTTAGCTTTGTTAACTAGATGTTAGGGATGTGCAAAAAAATCAAATGCGATTTTCATGCGTATCTCGTCAGTAAAAACGCTCCTGTGATTAGAAGTACATCTCCAGCACGTGCGTTCAGATCAGGATTGCCAGGTTTTCAAAAATCCTGCCCACTTGCTTCTCAAAACTTGTCCAAAACTAGCCCAATCGCGTTTCCAGGAGGGCAGCGCGCGCGCTCAGCTGCTGTCGAATCACAACACAGGAACCGCTGGCACAATCAGAACTCGTTACGTGTTTCTGAAGGAGGGACTTCATAGAACAAGGAAGTCATCAGCCCATTTTTATGACAGTGAAAACAGCGATATACAGATAGGTGAATTGTGTGAAAAATACTGTTTTTTTACACGCGAAACATGAACACATGTTATATTGCACACTGTAAACACAATCAAAGCTTCAAAAAAACACACGAAAAACGTGACCTTTAAGAAATAGTTTAAAAACCATTTCAGTGTTTTGTGTTTGCTTTATGGTTTGAAATGATCTAAAATGCAAGACATGATCCACTGAAATGCTTTAAAGAAAATAAAACACTAAAAGAAGAAGCTAAAATGAAATTTCCACTTAAACATCCATGACACCATTCTGGTATTACCCATATGTCATAGCACATGTTCAGACGGCTGCTCCTCACAGGTAGCGGTACTGGTTGAGTTTCCTCTGGCTGAGGGGAAATGCCGCAGGCCGCTGATAGGACGGTGTGGAGAGCTGCTGTTGCTGGTATGGAGCTATGACGCCCATGGCACTGTTCTTCTGCAGAAGGCTCAGAGAGGCTGAGTACGGGCCGGCGGGGCGTGTGTGCCGGCCGGAGGAGGAGGAACAGGAGGAAGCGGCTGAATTGTGCAGCTGGTCCACGGCCTGCGACACTGAGGCCAGGGCTGCAGATGCAGGGTATGCATACAGACTGGAGGCAGAGCCGAAGAGCGATGCTTCATGAAGCCTATAGGAGTGGGAGGGGCCTGTAGGAGGGTAGGTGGGCTGGCGTCTCAGGGATCCGCCCCCTGCACGGTCGTGGGATGACATCACTGATTGCTGCGCCTGTCGAATGAATCACAGAGTGAATCAAAAACATAAAGAATCACTGGATGACTTGATTGGAAAAAAGCTATATTAAAAAAATTTCTGCCATGAAACTTGAATGTTGCCATGAGATGTTGTGTTTCCTGTTGAAACAGTTAGTTGATCCAGATTCACTACCAGTCAAAGATACAATAATCATGATTTTATTTTTGTATTTATTTATTTTTTTAAACAAGTCTTTTATGTTTAAGGCTCCATTTATTTGATCAAAAATACAGTAAAACAGTAATAATATGAAATATTATTACAATTTAATTTAACTGTTTTTTAAAATATTTTAAATTGTAATTTAATTGTAATTTTCCACAAAAATATTAAGCATCAAAACGGTTTTCAACATTGATCATAATAAGACAGTAATAATGAAAAAATATTCAAATCAATATTTATTTTTATTGAAACCATGACACATTTTTTTCAGGATTCTTCACTTAATAGAGTTTTCAAATAACATTTATTTGAAATTAAAATGTTTTATAACATTATTAATGTCTTTAAATCTCACATTTGATTAATTGAATGCATCCTTGTTGAATAAATATTATTAATATTAATATTAGTATCAATTTAAAAAAAAACACACACACACACACACACACGAAAAAAAAACATACTTGACCCTAAACGTTTGACTTTAGATGACCTCAAAGCTAACAGATATTTCAAAAGTTTCAATCTGATGTCAGTGTGATGTGGACCTGTAGAGATGTACCTGGCTCAGGTTGAGAGGCTGAGATCTGTTTGATGCTGCTCTCTGATGTCGGTCGCTGGACTGTGAGGACGTTCCTTTCTTTGATTTTCCAGAACCATTAGTACGTTGCTCTAGAGGTACAGAAAAAAAATCTTTACAACCAAATCTGTACAACCATGACATTATCATATTACCATTTCAATATTTTCAATATTCAAAAACTTGATTTTATTCATTTAAAATGCGACAAAGTGAATCAATCATAACAGAGGGCACTTTCCTATAAACAGTTACAGCAACAAAAAAAATTCTGGTTAATTCTAAAATGGTCATTTAAAACGAACTGCGGCTGATTTTAGTGTGAGAAGCTTTGTTTATCATGAATGGACTTGAAGGGAAAAGGCTGGAGTGTAGAATGTGGTCCCTTTAATTAATCAAAGCTCGGTATTTAGATGATTAGAAGTCAGAATGAGTCTCACTGACCTCCTGACGCTCCATCCCAGAGCTGTGTTTTCACTGACGGCGGGACCACGGCTAGAGACTTGGAGTGTGTGTTGTTCTCAATGAAGTTGGGAAGGCATTTGGGGCTGAGAGGGGTGCTGGTGGACGAGTCCGAGTCCTGGGAGTCATGGACAGTCACACAGCTGATGACGTTTGTACGCTGGTTCACACTAAAGCTGCCACACAAGAGAAGAACCTAAGTCTTTAAACCAAGTCTCTTATACCCACCAAGGCTGTAAAAACAATGAAAAAAACCTGTTGCTAAATATTATAACCATTTAAAAGAACAGTTTTTTTTATATATATATATATATAATTTAAAATGTAATTTATTCTTGTGATACAAAGCTGAATTTTCAGCATCATAACTCCAATATTTAGAATCACATGATCCTTCAGAAATCATACTAATATGCTGATTTGGTGCTTAATAAATATTTCTTCTTCTTATCAATGTTGAAAACAATTTAATATTTTTGTGGAAACTGAGAAACATTGTTTTCGATAATATTTGCTGAATTGAAAATTCAAAAGAACAACATTTATTTGAAATATAATTTTTTGTCTTTATTGACACTTTGATCAGTTTAATGCATCCTTACTGAATAAAATGATACATTTTATTAATTTTATTTGATTGTTATTCATTTATTTGAATAAATCTTAATGACTCAAATGTGTATTTTTTTTTACTAAGATTACCCAATTAGTTTTAGTTTTTTTGTACATTTTGGAATTCATATAAATACCATATAGAAAAAAAAAAATAAACAAATGCAAAATTAAGATATTTCTACAAGAAAAATTATGTAGCATGAAATTAACTATATATACAAACATACACACACACACACAAACACACTACAACTAAAATAAAGAGTTCTGGTAGGGATGTGAAAGTGATGCCGCACCTTTCAGGAGGAAACTTCCTGTCGTCCTCGTCCTCAGTATCACTGTGGATGGTGATGATGCTGACAGCGGGGCTCGGCGTGTCCGAGATGATGATGGGCTGGGACACATCACCACAGTTGTGCGCTACTGAAGAAGTCGGCTGCTGGGAGGACGTGGGTCTGTGACAAAGACAGAAAACAGTACCATATTTTGGACAGTCTGACTTGAAATGTATATTTTCCAATCTATTATCCAGACACTTGTTTTCATGATAAATCTTGAAATGGTTGCTTGTTCTGAGACTCATTAACAGCGTTACCTGGCTCTGCTCTCAGCATGTCGACCCTTTGACCTCTTTACTCCACTCTGCTGTGTACGACTGCTGGCTGCCTTTGTGTGGGAGGGCTGTGTGCTCACGTTACACCCCTGTGCAGAGCCCTGCTGCGTCCCATCGCACTGACCTCCACGACCCCTGGCAGAGTGTATTAAATGCATGCTGTTTTGAGAATTGTAATTGATTATTAGCTACTTGCAATTTGTAAAATTCAGTTTTTATTGCAGCAGCACGTTGTCCTACATAACAGTTAGCAGCAACATAGTCACAGTGTCAATCTGCAAAGATTTCTAACGGGAACAGCTGGGTGCAATATTCCAGTTCATCACTTTTAAGTTATATTCACACTTAGTACATTTGCTAAATGCTTTTTCGTCATCAATGCAAGTACAACCTGAAGCTTTTAACACTGTAATCAGTGGGTGCAGGACACTAGTTCATTTATGTAAGTGAGTATAGCAAAATACAGCGAACTGTGAAATATTATACCCAAAAATTCTTCATACTGTAGACTACCAGTGAAATTGATAAAAAAAAAAAAAAAAAAAAAAAAAAAAATATATATATATATTAGGGACCTGACCATGTTTTGCTTAAGTGTTTCTTTCTTTAATTGCTAATGCAACCTTTTCACACAACAGACTGAACAAAATTAAGCATTGCTTGCTTGGTAACTGTTCAACAAAGTATTGATATTTGTGTAAATATCGTCATACTGACAGTTGTCTGAAGTTTTGGTTGATTCCATTACATATCAAGATGAATTAGTTCTGACACAGTTGAACTCTGAGTTCTTGTCATATTTTACTATCAATTTCTAAACTATAACAAATAAACTGTGATAATGTGAGAAATGTTAAAGGTGTCTGAATACATTTTGGTTTGACTGTGTATTTTATTTTACAGTGAAGACTATGCAGTGCTATTTTAAATTAGTTTCTGGACACCTACAAACTAAAAAAAAAGTAAACATTGTGTAAATAGCACAAATAAATAAATAGAACGAACATACAGTAAATATTAAACAATTTCAAACAGGGCCCACAATCTGCACCAGGGCCCCTCTAACCCCAGCTACGGCCCTGGGTTAAGGTACCAAGATGGAGCAATGCACTGCGTGTAGGAATTAAAAAAAGAAGGCATGTGGTTTAAAAGATGGCAAGTAAAATAAAAAGCATATCTGAATGCAATACAGTTTCATTATTATCCAGAGCGGCAAAAAAAATTGTGCAACCAAATCATGTTTTGCGCCAGTAACTGAAAAAGTTAGTCGCACAAGTGCCACCAGTGGAAAAGGTTAGTGTAGTTCCCTGATTACTAATGTGTTTTAATTAATACTAATATATTTGATTTTTAGGTGATATTTTTGACAGGTTTTTTGAGATTCACATTTAAAGCAAACCCCAGATACATTCATATTCAAGCACAGCACCATAGTAAAGCTTTTGCACAACTCCGACTTGATGGTTGAAAGAATTCAGGTTGGCAACAGAACCTGAAGTGTAAAGTGCTGTGGGTCAGTTCTGACCTCCAGCTGCTGTTCTGTTGGGTGGTGTTGTCCGAGAGCAGAGAGCCCATGGGTGAGTCGGACAGCACAGGCTGGCTGGGATTGTGCATGGTCATGCCTGACATCTGCTGCCATGAAGAGGGAATGAGGATCTGCTGGGTCCCTGCAGGCCAGCCCTGCTAAACACACACACACACACACACACACACACGAAGACAAATGAACAAAACCATTTAGTCAGAAACTCAAATCTACTTGCATTTCAGCAGCTCTATTCATTTAGTGCAACAAGGCCTGATCACACTCTGGTCACAAGCTTTATTGTCAAACACAGGTGAACCGTGATTCAGTAAACTAAATTATGACTATAAAGGTGAATTTTTGCGATCAAAGCAAGGCTTTTGTAATAAAATGGTGCTGGGCAGGTACGGTATAAATATGGATTACACACACACTAATATTTTGTCAATAATTGATTTTCATATCGTTCCGTTTTGCTCTTTTTGCGGTGAGTTTTGGTGTAAACAGGCCTTTGATGCACTTTGACTGACAGATGCATAATAAACACATTCAGCGTCTCAACCCTCAGTCTGTCTGCATTCGTTCTCTTCCTGTCATACGTGAAAAGCAGATCCTGTCCTAAAAGCTCTTAAAATCATGCATAACTTCATTTAAACAAATCAACACCGTGAGAAAGTCGATTTCAATTTTCATCTCAATTATGTTACTTGACCAAGGAGGTTATGTTAATCGTGAATCTTTGATGATTAAAGGGGAAACGGGAGTCAGAAAATCATAAGAGTTTGAGCAGATCAGTCGTTTATAAAGATAAGAATAGATGCTAAATTCACAAGAAAACAACAACTGCGCAGGGAATTTAAATCCAAAGCAAAACAAGTGACGAGTTACAGTTGACAGTCCATTTATCTGCATAGAGAGGAAATGATTGGTTAGCAGTGGAAGGAAAAAAGGAGAATGAGTCAATGGGGAGACATTTGTTGCCACAAGAGTGGGTCTGTGGAAAGAGAAATCATTTGGATTGCATAGAGTCAAGCAGCCATGCTTCACTGGATAGAGCCCTGGGGCCCAGAAGAGATGCAGCACGAGTCCAAGAGGAAAACCACCTTGTTAAATCATGATTGACAGGTGAGGAAAGAAGAAAAGAAAAGAAAAGAAACAGGGCAAAAGAGCAAATCACATCAATTCATTTGATAGCTTCAAATCACATCACGGAGTAACAGCAGTGTGGACAGAATTAACATTAGGGACCTGTGATGCTTTCGGTCAGAATCCCAGTCTGTGCATGTACATAAATGCACAAGTGAATGCTTCTATACATATCTGTAAACTTTTTCATAAATTATATTAAAAAAATTTTATTCAAAAATAATTGTTTTTTTACAAGTATTATTATTAAATTAAAACAGAATTTATAAAAATTGCATTATTATTATACAAAAATATTATTATTAAAATAGGATTTATTAAAAAATGAAACAAAAATAATGATAACTTAACAGCTTAAGTGAGCTAGATGATTCAGAACGCACTCTGGCTGATTCAGTGAGTCATTCCATTAAGAATTCATTTGGCTGATTCAACTGAGACTCTTTAAATTATTTATTAAAAGAACTGGTTCATAAGAGCCATATTGTGAATTACACTAGACTGGTCGCATAGTATTTTTGTATGCTGCCCATGAAAACAACTAAAGAGAAAAATATGTTTTCTTACAATTACTGTGTGGTACACTATCTTTTATAAAAACAAAAAAGGCAAAAGAAAAAGAGGGGCAGGAAGGAAGAAGAGAAGTAAGGCATCACACTGCAGGGCACAGGTTTACCAGCATGGTGGCACTCTGCTCCAGACCGCGGGAGCCCAAAGCCAGCGGCGTCATTCCCGCCACTGGAAGACGCAGGGAGGCCACCGTCAGCGGCGTGTTGCTGCTGCTATGGTTGGGGAAGGGATAGAGGGATGTGTGGAGGAACTGAGAATGGAGGAAAGGGTGGAGCGGTTACAAAACGATGGCTGAGCTGATGGAGAAAGTAACTCGCCAAGACTTTCCACCACGTCATTATTGTGAATGAAGAAAAACAATGTCAAATACAAAACAGATCAATATCATTTGGCAGTAAAGACAGCGACTCACTAACAGACCTGAAACATCCTGATTGCAACAACTTAACTGGTTTTGCTGAAATCTCAACCTTTTCTTTCAGGGGTTTCCTAAGTCACCGATTAAAAATGGCTGGTAAACAGAATAAATGCATGCCTTTGTTCTTTCTCTCAAATTCATTGTTATGAAAAGCTAAGACAGAAATCTTGGCTGAAAACTGGTAACACTCGGTTTGGGGTCAGTAAGATTTTTTAAAACACTTTCATTCAGCAAAGATGCATTAAAAATGAATCAGAAGTGACATTAAACTGTCTATTCAGAGAATCCTGAAAAAAATTGTATCATGGTTTCCAAAAAAGTATTAATCTACAAAATTGCTTTCAACATGAATAATAATAAGAAATATTTCTAGAGGAGCGAATCAGCATAATAGAATGATTTCTGAAGGATCACTGAAAATTCAATTTGCCATTTAAGGAATAAAAGTTGTCTTAAATTAAAATAACATTTAACAATATTCTTGTTTTTTACTGTATCACTGATTAAATAAATGCAGCCTTGGTGAGCATAAGAGACTTGTTTTAAAAGCATTTAAAAAAAATCTTACCAACCCTGAATTTTCAAAAGATAGCGTAAATAGAAACTGTAACTTCAACAGAGCAGATGACTCATTTTCAAAATTTGGTGTTTGTTAAGTGCAGCGTGCATGTGAACTGATCCTGGTTTAATCATATTTACTATAAATGCCAGCTGACTACAATATTTTCCTGGAAAGAGTCTGTGTTTACAGTTCATGATGCACCCACTCTGAATATCGGCTAATGAGATACAGACTCAAAAGGATTTTGACTCAATACTCATAAAGGCCAATGTGCTAACAGGGAGGAAATCACAAGAAAAGAGAAACAAGGATCATATAAAACAGTGTAAAGAGGAGAAACACATTCAGATAACACACAAACATGATGCCTACCTGTGTGAGCATGCTGGGCTGAATGTGTAGAGGCTGGGTGGACTGGTTCTGGGGCACTATGGGTACAGAGTTGTCCATTCTCACTGGATATCCAGCGTGTTTATTGGAGGTCTGCAGCCCTGGTGAATCAAACATGAGTGATTCAGTTCAAATGCACTTGGAAGCAGTAAGAGTCTAAAGGACAAAGCGGTGGGGTTGGGTAAAAGGGGTCGGGTACAGGCTCACCCTGGATGGTAGGAGGGCACACAATGAGGGTTTGCTGGAAGGGCTCAGTCTGGGCACACAGCTGAGTAGGGCGAGCCTGCAATGGCACACTCTGCTGAGCCAAGCCTGGTATATTTATAGTGGCCTGCTGGTACAGACCAGGCTGGTAGTTCAGTAAAGGGACGTTGCTGCTAAGAGAAAGGGACTGGCCACCCGAGGAGGCCATCTGGCAGTTATGGAAAGAGAGGGAGATTCTTAACAACATTGACTAAGCACAGAAACATCACTAAATACCTTAATATAGCATGCATACTATGCTTTAAAGCAATAGTTCATCTATTAATGACAATTCTAATGTTGTTTAAAGCAGCTCAGCCTCATGTTGTTTCAAACCTCTTTATGCAGACAACTCATGCATGACCACATCTGTCAAGCTCCCAAAAAAAACTAAATCAACCCCATATAAGCAGTTCATCCGACTTGTTCCAGATATTCCAGTGTTTTAACTAAAAGTATTAAAAATCATCTTTGGTAACTGAAATAAAGCTGAAATAAAATAAAATATAAATATTAGATCGAAAACCTAAAATTACATTCAAAACAGAAATGTGCCTTGGCAATTAACTGAAATACGTTTAAGTCTTAAAAAGCAAAATAAATAAACAAAAAACAAAAAATAAAATAAAAACATAAAAAGCATGTAACAAAATAAGAATATTTTGACTAAAATTAATTAAAGTCAAATTAAAATGAGAACTGAAAATATATAAATAAAATCTAATTAAAAAAATTTATAAATACTACACCAGCATACAAATAATATTAAAATAACAGCTATACTGCAAGTCTTCTGAAGTCATATGATAGCTTTGTGAGAAACAGACCAAAATTTTGGGAAATTTCGACTCCCTGATTCAATCATTCATTCACAGCAAATCATGATCATGAATCAACAGCAATTATATCTTGGAATATAGTGCTTGAGTTATACAGATAATTTTTTGTAGGAATTTTTCATAATTTTTTGAGATTTAACAGACATGACAATGACAATGTATGGAAAACAGCTACATCAAAAATTATTGTCCTTCACAGAAAAAAATTTTGGAGTGAGTAAATGATGACAGAACTGTCATTTTTTGGTGAACTATCTCTTTAAAACACACTTTAGTGATATTCTATCACATAATTCTATTCTTATTTTTACTAGGGCTGCTCCGATCACGATCGGCCGATTGTTAACTGAGAAGATGCACAAATAAACGCTGAAAATGAACTTGGATTTGCGCATCTTCTCAGTTAACAATGGCTCCGTGTAGTAACAGCTGCTCTATGTGAAATCACGCACCTGATGGAATTTACCGCTGATTAGAGAACCGGCTTTACTGATGAGATGCGCATAACGATCGGCCGATCGCGATCAGAGCAGCCCTAATTTTTACCACTACAAGCAACATACTGAATGCAAATGCATTACAAAAGAATTAACTTTCCATAATGCGTCTGTACAGTAGCACACACCTGACTGTGCTGATTGAGTTGACTGCTGAAGGTGACGGTGAGGTTGGCGGCTGCGCTGGGCGTGTTGTGGCTGGCAAACAGGTTCTTGTTGTTGTCGAAGGCAGTACACCTGCGCTTACAGATCTCCATGTTTTGGAAGCAGGACTTCACACTACAAAACAAGAGAGGAGTACAGGGAGAGATGTAGTGTTAATTTCATCACCTATTTTTAAATTAGTCTTAGTCTATGTCTTGTGCCAAATGTCCTTGTTAGTTTTAGTCATATTTAGTCATTCACATATCTTTTTTTGTTAGTCAAGTTTTAGTCGACTAAAAGTCTCATCATTTTAGTCAAGTTTTAGTCTAATAAAAGTCTTTTAATTTTAGTCTAGTTTAAGTAAAAAATTGTTTATCTTTTTTTAAAATAACACATTATTACTGAGATTATTACTGATAAACATTTCAGTAAAAAAAAGTGTTTCACATATCTCAAACATTGGTTAGTTGTCATAATTACCTGACAAAATACACTTGTTGAATGATTTTTGTTTCAACAATAATGCATGTTAATTTAGTCTTAGTCAGCGTTTTTGGACAGTGGTGCAGTCTTGTCATCGTTTCATCTTAGTCAAGAAAAAAAAGGTCGTTGATTGAACATATTTCGTCTCGTCTGACGAAATTAACACTAGATAGATGTGTCTACTATATCTACATTATATGTAGATCAGTGGTCTCAAACTCAATTCCTGGAGGGCTACAGCTCTGCAGAGTTTAGCTCCAACCAGCTCCAGCTCACACCTGCTTGGAAGTTTCTAGTAATCCTGAAGAGTTTGATTAGCTGGATCAGGTGTGTTTGATTAGGGTTGGAGATAAACTGTGCAGAGCTGTGGCCCTCCAGGAATTGAGTTTGAGACCAGTGATGTAGATAATCAACAAATAAACAACAGGGCCTACTGTGAGCTGTGTGGGAAGTGAAGAAGGTGAGCCATCGTCACAAACGGGTGGTTGAGGGTCTTGGTAGGCGTGATCCGCTTGTCTGCGTCTAGAGTTAGCATTTTCTTCAGCAGGTCAATGAACTCCCTCCGATCAGCCTTCTCTGCCAAAATATCTGTGCCCTCCAGGTTAGTCATGTTCACCTGGAGTGTGAGAAAGAACTAATTTAAACCAGGCAATAAAAAATAAAGAATAAATAAATAAATAATCAAAGACGTCATGTGACATAAGGAAGTATTTAAAAGTCTGCCCTATTTTTTAGGTCAATATTAAAAAAAAACACAGTGGCATTGATCCAGTTTACTTAGGTTAATATGTTACAGTGAGTCTACTCATAATGTTAGTCAAGGTTTCAATCATAATGAAGAAAAAGAACCTAGAAAAACCTAACAGGCTGTTTAGCAGCTGTACCTGAAAACCAAGGTATTGAATATTCAAGGCAACCTATTATGCCCCTTTCTACAAGATGCAAAATAAGTCTCTGATGTGTATGTGAAGTTTTAGCTCAAAATACATAAAAGATGATTTTTTATAGCTTGTTGAAATTGTCACTTTTAGGGTATGAGCCAAAACGTGCCATTTTTTGTGTTTGTCAGTAATGTCAGACTGCTGCTTCTCACTCAGGGCGGGGCCTATGCTAATAGGGCAGAGACTGTCACAAATGGGCGGGACTTTCCCTAGTATGACATCAATTTAGGGAGAAATCTGGAACCGTTCGTTTGGAAAGACTGTTTATGATTTATTGGGATTTTAAAAAAATTAGTGGGTGGATTTTTACCGTTATAGGCTGGTTGTTTTCACACACTGTGGCCACACAGCTGTGTTCAAAAACCTTATAAAAGGGATTCTTGCATAATAGGTAACCTTTAAATAGGCACTGATATGTATACTAGGGCTGGGACAATAAATCGATGCATCGCGATTCATGGATTGATTCTGAGGTTTTTGGAATGCATCATGATTCTCTCTCGAATCAAATCTGAGCTTAGTTTTTAACAGCAGATGGCACACTCAAATTCTCATGAAGAAGAGCACTAATGCATTTGGCTAATTAATGTAAGTGTTTAAATATACTTGCACGACGGCTTTTTTGATGCGAGATTAATGTAAACAGCCCACTGTGAACATCAAATGCGCTTCACCTTTTCAAACTTTATGAATGATTATTTTAGGTTCAAGTGGTGTGTAAGGAACTGGCAGCAAGCAGAATAGAGCTATTATAAAGCACACAGTGCCATCTGCAGCTAAAAACTAAGCTCAGAATCAAGTGAAAATCAAGAGAGAATCGCAATGCCTTCAAAAATTCTCAGAATCGATGCAGAATCATTTCTCGATTCGTGATACATCGATTTATTGTCCTAGCCCTAATATATACTACTGTTCAAAAGTTTGGCTTGAGTAATGTTTTTGAAAGAAGTCGCTTATGCTCACCAAGGCTGCATTTATTTGATAAAAAATGAATAAAAACAGCAATGCTGTAAAATATTACTACAATTTAAAAGAACTGTAACTGTCCACATTTGACTTGTATTTCTTTTAGCATTCTTTTATGAATATAAATTTAAAAGAACGGCATTTATGTGAAATAACATTTTAAATGTCTTTTCTGTAACTTCTGACCAATTTAATGCATCCTTATAAATAATAGAATTGATTTATATATATATATATCTTTTGAACAGTCGTGTATTTTCAGCCAAGACTTCTGTCTTATTCATCTCAACAACATCACAAAGAATCTGAAAAATAAGTATTTATTCTGTCACCACCAATTTTTAACGGCAAAGAACCTCTTAAAAAATGGATGAGATTTCATTCTTTCTGAATAACATAACATTATATATATATATATATATATATATATATATATATATAACACATTTATATTTTACCTCATTAGTTTTGAATCCTGTCTGTAAACATTTATTCTATCATTTGTATCAGTGAGTTCTTCACACATTATTGTACACACAACACTACCTGCATCATGTCGTCGAGGCAGTTGAAAATGTACTTGCGAGCCTCTTTGGACTTTATCCCAAACTCTGCTTCGTGCTCTGCGGGGGTCTAAAAACAGAAACACATCAGTGAGGAAAGCGTTTTATTATCCATTGACAGCTGATGCCTTAGAACATAAAATAGACAGCAGTGCTTTAAGCGAGGCATGCCTTGAGTCTCCAGAGAGGGTAACTGGAGTCTGGGCCTCTGTGGAAGAAACGGCTGCTTTTAGTGCCGGCGCTCAGGAGATACTCAGCTGGCAAACCTTGAGTCTGGGAAATGTACCGAATCTGCAGGCATATATACATGAAATGTAGATTATACACTCATTCTTCACAGATGGACACATTGTGGACAGTTGTATGCAGCCAAGTAGTGTATGCAGAGAAAGGTAACTAGTTAAGATTATTTGCTAGCAATAAACTAATATATCAGCCAATATTGTCAGTTTTAAGAATAATGCCACTGGCATGGCTTTTCAGCAGATGTGTTAGCGACCCCTTGTTTCACTTACCAAATCTACTGATAGCAATCTCAATTGAATTTGGAATAAAACTAATTGATTTAGCACAGAACTGATTAAATTCAGACAAAACAAAACCTTATTACTGACCTGATCATATTCTGAGGCTCCCGGATACAAAGGCCAGCCCAGAAACAATTCAGCAATGACACAACCTAGTGACCACATGTCAATGGCCTCACAGAACGGAAGGCCCAGAATGATCTCAGGAGCTCTGCACCACAACAGACAAAGGAAAATAAAGTGAATTAATAAATTAACTTCATTGCACTGACAGGTTTTCTTATGAGGTGTATAAGACTTGGACTATGACAGGTAGAGAGATATATGAGATACATATAATTTACTATAAACAAATTATTTAGGGATGAAGGATATATCAGTAAAAGACAGATATACTAATATCTGATTATTATTCAAATCTAATGGCAATTTTTTATTTGTGTCATTTCCAAAAAGAGTGAATTTTTTTTTTTTTAGAACAAATATCAAATAGTTTTCATAAAGTAATACTTGAAAAAAAGGTTAAGTTAAAAAAAGTCTAAGGTTTTCACTGACAACAAGTTGGTTAAGTTACATTAAATATTCATATTTTAAAACCTAACTGCTCCACTGCTTTTTAACCATTAAACAAAAACAATTCAATAGAATTCTTTCAAAAGAATTTCTCCTTTTTAATGGCACTTTTTTTAGATTCATTTACACCACCTACATTTTTTCACACACTTCTAAACCCCCAGAAAATATCAAAATGATATGAGGTACATATTATTGGCAGAATGACAGGTAGAGACATATTGATATTTGACAATTTTAAGATCACAATCCAATGCATATTTTCAATTTCTGCAGTTTCCAAGATGAGATAAAACAGTATTTCAGTGCATTTTTTATTTTTATTTTGAGCTTATCTTTATTTCTAGCCATGTTATCAATAAAATATATTATATACCATATATCAGTATTACAAAAATTATGATCAGCCATTGAAAAATGTATATTAGCTGACAATTAGACACACAGTGGCAAAAAAATCTTTAAAACCTTTAATCACATTTTGTTGAAAAAAGTGGGCAAATATTACAAAGTCTAGACGTGCAACGTCAGTAGAGACGGAGACATTTTCCAACAGAATAAAGTCTTTAATTAAAGCAAAAGTTGTTTCAACAAAATACTGACAGAAGGGGTGATCCTTTTTCCAGCTCAGTGATTTTTATTAGTATTAGTATTTTATATCTTTCACTTGGATGTTATAAGCTGCACTGAGTAAATACAGTTGGATGAAACAAAAACTGTGTCTGTCTTCACTTCAGGCTGAAAGGCAACAAAATGTGATTATTTTAAAGGGGGGTGATTCTTTAATACATATACCCACTGTATTCCCAATTTTATAAATTGTTAGGAACATTTGATCAATATTGGTAGCCATTAATATGAGAAAAGAACAGCTATTTATGAATAAATACAACTTTGGAAGCATGTAAAACTCTGTATCTGTATAAAATCCTAAAACTAAATTTCTGCCAAATGCCTAAATGTAAATATAAAACTGTATTAGGCTTTAAGAGAGTTTTACATACATATAATAGTTTTTAAACATATAATAGTATCATAATAATATCGAGTTAACTAATTTAAATTCATGTCTGTAACATTAAGATAATTCTCTTGCATTTGCTTTAATCTGTTCAGAATTTCTGTACACTGTTACAGTGCATAAATGTAAACGTACATCCATTTGTCCATTCCTTTTGACATCAAATATTCCTTACCGGTAGTATCTAGACTGCAGGTAGGTGGAGCACACCGCCTTCGAGACGTGACTCGCTGAACCGAAGTCGATGACTTTGACTCTGTAGGGCTGTCTGATGGGGTCCACCAGCATGATGTTCTCAGGCTTCAGATCAGCGTGGATGAGACCCAAACTCTTCAGCTTCATCAGCGCTGTGGCAACCTGCTGCAGGACCGGCCGGATACACTTGAGGAGCAGCGGGCTGAACTTGCTGTGCTTGAGGAAGTCGTAGAGGTTCTGCTCCAGCATCTCAAACACCAGACACGTGTGGTTCTTGTGCTGGAAGCACTCGTAAGAGCGCACAAAATTGAACTCGTCTGCATTCTCTGAGCTCAGACGGCTGAGGATGCTCACCTTTAATGGGACAGGATTGAGTTTTTCCCAATATCGTGCAGCCCTAATTGTGACTGTGTATATTACAATTGCAAGCATCATATCTCACAACTTCGACTGTATATCTCACAATTAAAAGTTTTTCTCATAAGAAATTGTATGTCACACAACTGATATTTGTGACTTCATACCTCCAACTGTAATGTGACTATTTCTCTAAATTGCACCTTTATAGCCTAACTAAAACGGTTTCCCATAATTGCAACTGTATATTGTTTTATAAAACTGTATTTTTTTGTTTTACTGCAGCTGTATATCTAACAATTCTGACTAATTCTCATAACTGCACCTTTATATCTCTTAATATCTCTTATTTATTTCTTGTTTGTCATTTACAGCATTTTATCACAAAAACACAATGACTGGGAAAGGTTTTTATACTGGTTAATAACTGCTCACCTCTATTTGACCCTGGCGGGCATATGACGGATGATTCTTGAGAATCTTTATGGCCATGATCTCATTAGTCCCACGCTTCCAGCATTTCGCGACCTGTCCGAATGTTCCCCGGCCGAGGAACTCCAGAACCTCGTAGCTGTTGGAGACGGAGCAGAGGATCTCGTGCTGCACCAGCTGGTAGTCGCCCTCACTGTGGGAGTTGCTGCTTTTGGTGGTGGACGTGGAATGAGCGATGGACTGAGCCGTGGCATTGCCTCCACCTCCAGCCACACGGTTGGGGAGCACAGGAGCCGACAGCTCCTCCAAAATCTGCACACTGTCGCTGCTGTCAACCTCCTCGCTCTTCCGCTTCAGACTGCCCTGCTTCTGATTGCCCTCACATCTCAGAGAGGTGGAGCCCACATCTTTTCCACGTTGACTGGATGTGGATGATGAGGAGGAGGAGGATGAAGGCTCTGGGACGCTGCCGGTGCTGTCTGCAGCACGTAGCACTGTCTGTTCCCGCGAGCCTCCAGAAGAAGGAAAGACCAGGCTGGAGGAGTTGTAATTGGGGTTGAATCCAGATGTGGAAGGGGAGGAGCCATTCAGCTGGTTCGGGCTGTGCTGGTAGTAGTTGCTCTCACTTGACTGGCTGCTCACGCTCCATGCATGGTTTTCTAACTTCAGTTTCTTGGAGCGGGACATGCCACTGGAGGACACGGAGGGAGAGGAAAACACCTGCATTTGAGAAGACATGCCTAGAAAAGATCAAGTGAAAATGATCATTTTTTTAACCTGGCTTGATCAATTTAATTAATTTAAAAACCTTTTACAAACCATTATGAATTTTTGGGGAAACAAATATAAATAAACTTTCTTAGGGTTACTTAATTTGATTGAACAAAAAGACAATAAGACAAAACTTATGCTACAATGGATTTAATTTGATTGACAAAAGTTGATTGTGGCAGGGGAGGCGTGGTTTAGCGAAGTCTGCAACGGGAGAACGAGTGAAGAGACGAGCGGCGGTAAGTGGTTCAGGTGAGAAACAAGTAACAGCTGGATCTCGTTGCAGTGATTGGCGTGGGGAACCATTTAAGGAGCGCGACAGCTGGCGAAGTACGAGAGAGACGGGGACTCGTGCTCGACCGAGAAGGCTGCGAAAACAGACAGTAAAGTGAAAGCTGCGAAGTGCGCACACATGCCGCGACTGTTTCTTTGTTTTATTTTTGGTTTTGTAAATAAAGCTTCTCACGAGCCCCGTACGCCGACCCTGGTCTCCTTCCTTTACCCCAACCTTGAAGATCATTACACTGGTGCCGAAACCCGGGACGAAGGAGAGCATCCGCCATGCAGACTCCGTCAGCCACATTGATCAAATGTTAATGTTTTAAAACCAATCAAAACTAATGGACCCTTTTCAGATTTCTGGGTTTCTCAGCAGCGGAAGACGTCATAGTTGGGTTAACTTGAAGAGCAGTGGATCTGACAGTACCACAAATATATTTTTTGCATTCCCATTTGCTCAAATAGCAAAAGAAAAACTCTACTACAGTGTTTTTGTGAGTTTCAATAAAAGGAAAAAAATTGAAAGAGACTGATAACGGCAGTCAGAAGAGAGAACAATGTGAAATTTACCATCCCTCCCATAGACGCTGCATTAAGAAAAACCCTTGCATTAACGTTAACTGTTTTTTTTTGTAACTTGATGCAAAGGTGATATAATACAAATAATATTGTTATAAATGTAGATAATAAAATTGAAAAAAAACACAAATATGAAAAACTTTCGACAACTTAACTCAATCTGAGTCCTTAGCCATCTTCAAGAATCGGCTAAAAACACATCTCTTCCATCCTTATTTGACCTCTAACTCTAGCAATCTCTATTCTAATTCTATTCATGTCTCTGAGTGTGTGAACTTTTAATTCGGCAATAAAAATGTTTATTAAGAGATGCACTCAAGTCACTGTCTGTATGGCTGAAATTATAAATTTTTTAAATAACTAATTTCATAAAATAATGTCCATATACAACTTAATTTTTTTTCCACAATATTATGCAGTTATGCAAATATCTTAGGTTTTCTTTAGGGTAACTTCATTTGACTTCAAGTATTAAAGGTGCAGGTTGTAGGACCTGCCACGAGAGGGCGCACTATCAAAACAATAACAATCGCGTGGTTTGATGACGCTAAGAAGGAGAGTGGAATGATGGGATGTGTTGTCTTCTACCCAAGCGCTGGCGGGCATCACTCAGACGGAAAGATAAATCATGGATTTAACGTGAGTTCAACGATTTGCGCGAGTAGATTACATACAAAGTCAATGCAAAGACGCGATCAGACTATGGATCAGACGCGTCCTCGCGTGGGTCTAGAGACGCGATGCCCCGCGTTTGACGTGTATGCTCCATAATACTAATCTGGTTGATCGTTATAATAGCATATGTTTTCTGTAAAGATACGAATCAAAACAACTCACCTGTCGAGTAAAACACAAGCGAGATCAGCATCTCTTTCTAGTTGAAGTTTGTCGCGAAGCTACTTCCGCATTTGTCCACGACACTGTTGTCATGTGGTTTCTACGTCAGTAAAGGCGGTAACAAAGGGTAACTAACGTCATTGACAGGCGACTGCACTGCCCCGTGTCACTGTTTAGAATGGGAATTTTCTCATGATTTTCAAGTAGTTGAAAACATTAGAGATATTGTTAGTTATCAGCTGGACAAAATATATAACACTAGCCTAGTGGTTTTGGGATATTTTACTGCAAATATCTTACAAATTGTACCTTTAAGTTCAGGTTTTTCATTGATAAGTTGGTTATAGGTTCAAAATATTAATATTTAAGTTGCTATTAAATATTAATATTTTAAAACATAACTGCACTGCTTATTAATTAAATAAATAAAAAATATGCTAAATTACCAGTCAACATGTTTTTTCCAAGAATTACACGTTTTCAATGACATTTTTCAGTTACTTTTATTAGATTTTTTTTCACTTAGCCATTTAGATATAATTAGAATATATATCTAATTATATAGATAAAATAGATATAAAACAACTTATTTCGCACTTTTAGCCCCTATAATAATATTAGAATGACTTTTAATTCAAAAAATGAAAACATCATCATAAAAGACATGTCACATGTAATTGTAATCACTGTTCTATATTATAGATCAGTGATTGTAATGCATTTCTGAATTCCTGAATAGACCCAGACAAAGCCGAGAACAACAACTCAGTTTCCATAGCAACCGCTCTAGGTGCTGATCCAGGCTGGTTGCTATAGAAATGGATGTAGCCAGTTAATTGGGAGAGGTTGTCATGGCAACGGTTGCTACTGTGTCATAAAAAAAAGAGGTGCGGCGGAGACAAATGTTTCACAAACAAACTATTCATCTTTCACTGTGACAGTCAAACATGTATTAACATGTACTTACATTAGCAGCCAACACAAACCGAGACTGAGTGTCAAACACAACCTGACGCGCTGTAATACATACAACGCTTCACACACCCGCACATCGACTGTCATTGTGCAGTATTACATCTTTGCAGCTCACCTGCTTTGTGTTTAACTCCTCAGCTTGACACTTGCTTCTCATTTCTCCTTTTAGGCCTCATTGTTTTCTCTTTTATATATATATATATATATAGAGAGAGAGAGAGAGAGAGAGAGAAATGTCCCTCCGTAAAAACGTTCCTTTATTCGAACCGACGAGCTTCCGGGTGTCTAATACTGTTAGACACAGTCCAACGCGTAGTCAATAACATCGTTACACATTAATATTCTGCAAGAGCAGGGCACATAATCACGACTGAGACCTGGAGAGTAATGTAGGACATTAAACCAACAGACTCCACTTCCGGGGTGTGAGATCGAGCGCTGATTGGCCGAACGCGTGTCACGTGATGCATAAATCTGCGATCCAGTCTTTTTTTTTTTTTTTGCGTTTTATTTTTTCTCTTCCAAAAGCAAACATACATAGATACTTAACATCAAACAGAACATACACAAAAAGGGGGATACATATAACATAGATATACATCATGGACGGTAAAAAAAATAATTGTACAATAACATTTTTATATGAAGGATGTTTTTATACATTTCTTGTTCCTAGTAATTAAAATCAATGGGTCATAAAATATTTTGAGTTATTTACAAAAAAAAAACTTAAAGGAGGGAGTAATGGACATTATTTCTGATTTATGTAAATGGACCTTCCCAAGAAGAATTATCACCTTCAAAGTGTTATCAACTACATCTGATCCAGTATTACAATTAAAAAAAATGATCATAGATTCATCTCTTTTAATTCTTTTATAAAATATATCAAAAAACAGTTAAGATACCTGCTTCCAAAAGTCTTCAGAATATGTACAATTACAAAATAAATGTTTTATTTTCTAAATTACAAAAATAACATTTTGGTGAGACATCTTTTCTAAACTTGTTAATAAATGTGTCACAAGGATTGTACTTATGCAGTATCTTAAAATGTATTTCCTTTGCCTTATTTGGCAGTAAAAGTTTATTAGTTGCCGACAATATTTTCTCAGGGGAAATTGTTTCCACTTTATGAGTGCTTTTGGATAACAGGTGACATCACGAGTTAGACATTTTCTAATATGCGAGTTATTACACTTAATATCCATGATATTAATACCTCCAATAACAAGATTTGGAATTTGTCAGACAGCTGATTTATACCGGAGATGTACTTTCACAAGATAATGCAATTTAGGGGAAATGCCAGCGATTTTCCGCATTTTGTGTTCGTATGTAAAAGTTCTTCAATTTTTTATTTTTTTAAAGTGGTATAAATATAAAATTACATACATTATATAAATTTTGAATAATTAGTATTTGCATGTGTATAACAGTTTTAGGGTATTTTTATAAACTTTTTTTTAAGTTAAAGTTAAGGAGCTTAGGAGTGTTCAAAAGCAATTTCATCACATACACATTTATATAGAGCATATATAACCAGCAGTGAAATGTAAGTCAGGTCCGCTCCATGGACAGTGCAATTATTAAAACTGAATTGGTTTGCAGCTGACATTGCATTACCATCTTCTGTCAAATGGCAAGAACTGGATTTGAATCACACACGAAGGACTGCTTTCTTTAACAGAATATTATTTATTCAAAATGTAAACAACATGACTATCTCTGATAACACACCCCTCTAAAGGAAAGGATATCGATCAACATTGTTCATGGAGGTGCTGAAAAAAATATTACTGCTAGAATTCGGGGACATCAGAACACTTGAATTTGGGAGACCAGAACATACTGGTACAAAGAGAGCATTAATTTCCTACCAGTCCGAATGAGCAGCGATACGACCATTCTGACCCAGAAAGAGATGTTTTGCAGTGCATGTAAGTCTCCGCAAACTGGACTTAGACTTGCGAGTTTTGATGTGAATTGTTTGTGCAAATCAAAGTACTTGTCCTAATGAACACAACCAAAGATCTCACATTACAACAGGGAAGGTAAGAATTTAATGCATATTCGCCTGCTTTATAACAAAAATGTAATTGATATTTCTTAAGAATTATTGCATAAATCACAACCCTTGCAAAGAAAAGAAGTGCTGTGTATCAAGAAAGCCAAGTAGTCCTGACAATACTATATATTGCACAAAAACAATTTATAGTGTTACATGGCCTGAAAAAAAAAATGCTTTTCTTTTGGCCAACAGTGACCCCCTCTGAAAGAAAGTTAATGTACACTTGGAGCGCTGCATCACAGACAAACAAAAGACAAATAAATCATTTTACATCTTGTCTTTCCTTGCCTAACTGGTTTTTACGGTTGGCGTAGCGCAAGCGAGCACAAATGCATTTAAGAACAAATTTCTATTGGTAAAGCATGTTTACAGTTGAGCCATTTCTATTAAATAAAAGAGTGATTTTCATCACAGCAATAATTTCTGTCACACTTCAGAAATGATTTTGTGTCGTTTTTAAGGAAAGATTGGGCTTTTTCTCTTTCAATCGTAAAAACTCTGTGCCCTATATGCACAGATTCTAAAATCTTAAAGATCAATGTGAAACGTGAAAAACAACAAACGCTGATTCAGGCCCTAAAAAAGCCCACTTGGATTAATTTCACAGTCATATGAAGTTGGCTTCTTCTGGGAATTGGGTAGAAAGGTAAAAAATTTGCTTTTTTTAATTTTATTTCCTTAGATGTTAATGAAATCATCATTTCACGTGACCTTGCTCTTTAGGTGGCTGTTACACACAAGATCTGGTTGTCGCCACTGTGGAGGAAATCACCAAGCTCTCATTATCATTAATGGGACAATGCTTCATTTTATTTGGTTGTGAGAAAACCCTTTTGATTTCTCGCTACCTATTTTGGTCGTGAGATCAGCACCATCTTGTTCCTCAGGGCGATTCATTCCTGCGCGATGCTCCGCAGAACGTACTTGACCGTGTAGGCGAAAGCAGCAAAACCTACAATGACGAACAAATTAGCGAGCGCTCCACCCAGGAGTCCATGGTTACGGTTGACCTGCTGGAGGTCGGGTGGGTGTGCCGCACCGGGGGGCAGATGCACGTTCAGGGGAAGGTGGCCGTTTTGCGCATGGTGGGCTTCGCCATCCGGCACCACATCGGGGAGAGGCAGCGCCTGTGAGCGGGACCTGAGCTCCTCCTGCATACGCTGCTTCTGCTTGATTTCCTGTTTAAAGAGGGGTGAAAGGGATCAAGTGTTAATATATTTGTTATAAGAATGTGTTTACTGATCACGTATTCATCTGTGAGGAAGTCTGGCACTCTACTTACGTCAACAACATCTGGAAACAGTTCACAAAAGACTTTGTCCTTGATGTTGAAAGCAAGACTCTGCGAAGCCAACTGTCTTTTCTGCAGGGAACATATTAAAAGCAAACACGGCACTAAAATTGATCCCCATGTATGTAATTTGTGCATGTTTATGCATAGAGTTCATTTCAAGAATTCTTTCATATTAAAATAAAATTGCTTCATCACATTTTTTGAATATTGTCACAAATATGGTGTGCATCGGCCACTTTTACATATACAATTAATTTCTGATAGATCAAATCTAACCCTGGCTCACAAAAACAAGTGACAAAAAAAAGCTATTTATATGTAAATAGATGTCAAAACAATGGTCGCGTAGAGAATTTTTTCCCTAGTATAATGATGTATACTGCAAATTCAAAAGTATACTACACCTTTCAAAAATCTGGAGTTGATAGTTTTTTTTTCATATATCTCATGCTCATGTTTATGCTCAAAGGCTGCATTTATATGGTCTTTATAACTAATTAAAACCATAATATTGTGAAATATTATTACATTTGCAGTTTTCTTTCAGAATATATTTTATACAACTCTCTACATTGCGAGTAAATCACTAGCATATGCGACTAAATGATGTCCAATATTAGCCAAAGGTTAATAAATTCTCAGATTTTACTCGCCAGTGTGAGTTTGAGGCTAAGTATAAGTTTAGCACATATTTTCACTCGCCGAACACTCTGACTGAGCACTTCACAGTTTAACTCTCCGTTAAGCGACTTGTACTGTTTTTAAGTTCATCTGAAATGGATGTGCAACGCACCTGTATTTGATATACCGTAAACTCTAGTACGAAGGCGAACAAATCGCTTTGTCTCACACACATGGGCAGAGAGAGAGAGAGAGAGAGAGAGAGAGAGAGAGAGAGAGAGAGAGCATTGATGGCTGGATGTAAACAATATTCTTTGTTGTATTTTCCTGTCAAAATAACGGCGCTCCCTTGGAATTCTTCAGCTTTTAAGAACTGCTGGGTTCTCCGGTAGTGGGCGGGGCTAATGCGCAAACGGCAATCTTATTGGATGCAATCTCAATCCCTGTTTTGATTTCAGCAAATCAGTTCAAGCGAACACACAAAACCTGATTAATATTCATGAATCCAGCAGCTCATTGATCCTTAAACCCTTAGTGCGTTTTATAGTTCTTATTAGTAGAATTCGTATTATTATTATCTTATCAGAATTATTGTAACCCCCCCCCCCAATTTTTTTAACAGAAACACTGAATGATCAAAAAAGCACCACCCAGTCTAGTAATGTTCTTTTAAAATGACTAATATGCATTCAAACATGGTTGTCAAGTTTATTTCTAATTACTAAAGTTTTATTATTAAGTAATACTTGATTATTAAAATGCGTGACTGACTGATGCAAAGAGTGTAGCTACTTTTAGATATTTGAAAAAACTGTGCCATTTTACAAACGTTTATTTATATATATATATATATCTGTGTGTGTGTGTGTGTGTGTCTGGCAAGCAAACTAAAACAATGTACTAGCCAATGGCGATTCGATTGCCAATGTGTCCATAGAGGGTTGTTATATGTTTATGTAATTTACTCCCGTGATGCAAAGATGAATTCATAGCATCATTACTCCAGTTTTTAATGTCACACGATCCTTCAGAAATCATTCTTACATGATGATTTAAGTTCTTTTATCTACTTTATTTTTATGGAATACATTCTTCACTAGAATAAGAACAGCACTTATTTAAAAAAAAAAAAAAACAGCAGTGTACTTCATTATAAATCTAATCTAGGCCTTCAGCTTTAGTGTGGCGTTGCAATAATAAAGAAGCATAGAAAATGTGAAGAATTCACCCAATCACTGCAAATGTATACTAAAACAGCTTCATATCACGTGCATAATTTATAGACACTTACTAGTATTTTTTTGGATTTAGTCAAAGGGTATTTAGAGCCTTTATAGAGTATTTCATATAAAAAGCTTTGAGGGTTTTTATATGGTAAGAAAAAACACCCCCCTCAAAAAAAAAAAAAAAAAATCTGTGATAATTTATGCACTTAGATCAATTATTCCTTTAAGAAAATGTTAAAAATGGCACTTCAATGTGATTGGAAATCAACGTGACACTCACTGTGAAGTCAGAGGTTTCGATACTGCCGAGAGTCGGGCCTTTTTCAACCATGAAGCTCAGGAGGCCGGTTAAGATGGTGGATACGGACCATGCTGGGTTCCACGTGTCAGGGTGAAAATCTGTGATGGAAAGACACAACCTGAAAGAGAAAGAGAAAGCCACAAGTCATTATGAAGGAATTCTATTGTTCTTCTGACTTCTGAAGAAACAGATATAGATGCTGTTTGATCGATTCAGAGTTCAAACTAAGCAAAAACTCACAATACAGTAACAACCATGAAGGAAAACGTGTGCAGCCCCCACAGAGGCCAACCTTAAGGCGGGCATACACTGTGCGATTTCTGTGCGATTTCGGCAAGGTACCAACTCACACTGTACGAGTAGATCGCATGCGATGTAAAGTCAAAGCTCACGATTTGTATACGCTCACTGTACGGTCCGATCATTGAGTTGCGATTTGACTGCTCACACTATACGTGTGGAATCAACTGAATCAACACGTAGGATCCCTCAGAACCCAGATGTTTGTGGCTGTTTCAGAATAAACATGTTTTCCCGGGACAAACAAACTGCATTGGTGATATGCACAATTCTGTGTGCTGAGACGTCCAAAAAAAAAAAGCTGTCGGCGTATCTAGACAAGCAGGTGGCTCAGAAGACGTGGCCAATATGGTCTATCCATTTTACAACGCGAACTGGAGGTAAGCAGGCGTTTTCTACCCTCTTTTATTTTTCTTTGCCATAACTCCACAAGTTGTCCCTCCATCACTTCAGTCCACACTACACGCTGTGTCACCATGGTTTTGTTTATGGTTTCGCGCATGCACAGTGAGGGAAATGCGGAAAATCGGTTTGTAGCCCTGCTTCAATAGTGCGATACCTCACGAGAGGCGACCAAAATTTCTGACATGTCAGAAATCCATCCGACCAAACGATTGCCGGTCGGGAGAGGTTAATCGCCTCTCGTTTCCCATTGTACACTGCATAACAAACGACACACGAAAATGCTGAAAATCGGCCCGAAACAAAAAAAGAGTCGCACGAGTCGACAAAATCGGATGAAAATCGCACAGTGTATGCCCGGCCTTAGTTTACATCAGGGATTCTCAAACCTAGCCCAGAAGATCCACTTTCCTGCAGAGTTTAGCTCTAACCCTAATCAAACACACCTGGGCAAGCTCATCAATGTCTTCAGGATCATTACAAAATCACAGGGTTGGAGCTAAACTCTGCAGCACATTGAACCCTGGACATGGCACTTAATGAGTGTGCTTCATTAAAGAATGTTTTAAGGACATAATTGTATTATATAGTAAACATTTCATACAAGCAGTAAGGCACTGACGGCTGTGCCTTGCTTAACAAGGAGCTTAAGCTGTAACTATGCTCAAAATAACCAAGCTTACATACCTTAGTGCTTAAATAAAGGTCTTACAAAGAAACTGAAAGTTTGAGGCTGTGTACCTTGTATTACATTTAAATCTGCCATTGGGTGTGATCATGTATATGCTTGGTGGTTTGAATGGGAATTCCCGTGGGAAAATGAGTTTGCCATGATAGTAGCCACCTATGAAATAAAAAAGACAAGTCAAAATGAAGCAGAAACTGCACAATTTGATAAAAGGAAGCACTAATGTGAAATGAAAGTAGGAAATCACCTTCATATGGAGTTTTCTCAGGGCCACGCACTAGATAATGCCTGAAAGAGAAGTAAACCAGGGATGAGATCATCGTAGTATCTAATCATATAAAGTCTTTCATGTAGATTATAATATGTGATAGAAGTCATATCAGATGTTTTTGAGAATTTAAATCTTTTTACATGTAATATAAGAATGTAGTGACTGTCAATGAGCAGCTCTAAAAAGCAGTACTTCAATTTCAGCCCAAATCCTCACATAAAGGCATCATTCTGCTTTAGAAGACTTGGACTATATCGCCTGAGTCATATATAGTCCACTTTCATCGTGCTTTTGAGTTCTTTTGAGAGCATTATAGAATTCACTTTTTTTTTAATGGAAGCAGAGTAAACATTCTGCAAAATACAATATATAAATCATCATCTGCTAAATATAATATAAATCAGAAAATTTATTATAAAAGGATTTAAAAAAATGAAAGATTAAGATGAAGCTCCAAACCTAAAACATGACAACAAACATGTCAAAATAAAATAAAACAAAATGTACACTGAATAATTAGGTTTTAAATGTTTCTGAAAGAAGTCTCTCATGGTCACCAAGGCTGCATTTTTTGTAATACAAAAATATTCTAATATTCTGATTTGGTGCATATTAATAATGGTTCTTATTATTATTATAAACAGTTCTTATAATTATCAGTTTTTTAGCTGCTTGCTATTTTGTGGAAACCATAATACAGTCTTTGACGAATAGAATGTTTAAAAGAATTTAGTTGAAATAGAAACCTTTTGTAACATTATAAATGCCTTTGTTGACACGTTTGGTCACTGGTAGTGAGTTTGTTTGTGACTATGTATATAACATATAAAAAATGTGGTTGAAGGAAATCAAATGTACCATTCCAAAATGTTGGAGGGCAGAGGTTCAGCACAGATGTACGGGACTGGATCTTTCTTGATGCGCAGGTAATCCTGTTTTAACCGCTGTGTTGCTGTGGTTGGGGCCCTCTTGTTTAAATTGTTGCTCATCTGTGAAATTACATGGCACTCTCAGTTACACAATACAATCTGAACACTTCCTAGTGTTCATAAATGAGACAAATATGTCAAACAGAAGATTTACAAGTTTATATAAAGCCTGAGATACATCAAAACTACACAGATCATGACTGTTAACATGAATTGCAACTATATTGTTAACAATTTAAACAACTGTCATTTAAAACAACATGGTGAAATATGTTTACTGCGCGATTAACACATTAATAGTCTGCAACTGTAGCCAAAATAAGACAGTAACACTGAAAAACGGGTGTAAATATGACTAAACAACAACGATATGAGTAAACAGGGCGCTCAAACGGAGACAAGAAATGTGTTTTAAACACTAGTGAGCTGCCTATCAAGACATCATCATTCTTAATGCTCAGTTTTACATTATGACAACAAATGCTGTCTAGGTAGATAGCTTACTAGGGTTTAAAACACAGCCTCGCACAGACACTGGAAGTGGATTTTTTTTTAACGGTTCAGTCTCACCTCTTTCAACGCCCTCCACGGGATCCACCACGGTCAAACTGGGATGATATATCGATATCCCTTTTATTTCAGAGTGAATACGCTCTTGATAAACTTTCTAAAATAACAAAAAAAACGTAGCTCTTCGGCTAAGGTGAAATTGTCATCTATTCCCCATGCCAATATGGCGGCCGCAAAACCAGGAAGTGATGAGGTAAAGGGGCAAATAAAAGTTCTGAAGAGCGTTCGGACGCCTTTCAAAATAAATGTCTTAAATGATTGGGCCGATAAAAAAAATGAGCGAGTTGGACTCACGTGTAAAATGTAATATGGATTTAGAATTACGAATGGGATTTTTAAATGAAGAAATGTTTGAAATAAGAAAAAAAATGTATGCAGTATCTCGCCGATTAATACTTCACAATAGGTTACTACTATTATAACATTTACACTACATTAATACTATTTTTTTATACAGTAACTAGAGTGATTGTGGTCTAAAGAACCGAGTCACCAGAGTCATTCTCACGGGAATCGGGAACCTGTTTGTTAGAGTCACTATAAAGGACCGACTCATTCAATCAACCGAGTTAATTGATCGGGAATCAGACTGCACCCGTCGTTATGTATGTTTATGATTCACAATAAAGAACCGACTCTTAAGAGCCATTCGTTTAGGAATCAGACTGTACTGTTAGGCCTGTAATTTTATGATTCACTTTCAGAACCGACTCACACAATTCATTAGTTCTGGAATCGGTTTACTTGTCGAACAGTATTTAATTCACTATAAAGAAACAGTTAATCGGACAACAAAGAACCGGTTCACAAGAGCGATTCGTTCGTCTGGAATAGCTGAAATATCAAACTTAACTTCATGTGAACAACTGAAAGTAAGGCAACTCTCAGTCCTTATTGTCCGTCAAATGACTGGTCCATCTTAATGGCCAAACTCACTTTGTTTTCAGCCAAAATACACGAAACTGTGAAATTGAAAATGACATTTTTATGGAGGATATACTGTAACCATAAAATTATATAATAGTTTATCTCCCTTAACTGATGTGTTACATGTGTAAATAACCCAGGGTTATTATGCAGCAAAATTGTAAATTTTTTATCCCAAGAAAACCAGCAGATTTTTCTGACATATTTATTTCCCACCACAAAAGGTCCACACAATGTTTTTGCATTTTTAACAAAATACCATACTTTTATGATATATTATCAATTGCATCTGAAAAGACAATATACAATATCTGTATTTGAATTTGCAATGATTTATAGTGGCTGTAAATATGTAGACTACACCAGCATAGTCAAATACAAAATAGTACATTCATCACTACAGCAACAGACAATATCACTCCTGATTCTCCAAAAACAGCTTCCTTATCATTTCAACAGCTTTATAAAACAGAAACAATAACCAGCACTGGATATGTTTCATTATAGAGCATAATAATAGTGATGTGTGTAATAGTATTGTGATGAAATGTAAAATGGGAAAGCATTCATGCATGATTTTTTGATTATATGTTTTAACAGTGAAACCATAAATGACAAATGTTTTGACATTTAGTGCTTAATTAAGTGCCTGTTACTGTCAATGGTTAAAAGGAGGAGAAATGCAAATAAAGAAAATAAACACCAAACAGTGGGGACTAGACCAGCTGACCCCATAAAGATACAAAAATAGCATTAAAATCATTGCAAACATTCAAGGCGACCATAATTATTGTTTAAAGTCCTTCACACTCATCCCCATTACACTTATGATATCAGCCAGTCAAAGTGTCTTCTGCTCGAGCTTGATTATTGTCCAAAGTTTAAAAGAGTTGATCTGTCACACTCTAGATTAAAGAAAGAAAAACATATTTTATATATATATATATATATATATAACATTTATTTTACAGATGCCTAATGGATATCATCTAACTACCTGAAGGAGTGACGGAAGTGAACACTCCTCCGTTTCAGCTTCTCAGGATTGTGGGATGCCATATGGGAAAACTCTCTGAAAATATCCAGGTATGTGGTGTCACCTAAAATGGGATCAAACACAGTTAATGTGACTGTACATATAACTCCTGAAATGCAGCTGTCATGTGAATGGATGCTTTTATATTATGTTAGAAGTCTTACTAATGCAGAAGCAGGTCTCTGAATGGTAAAGTATGGAGATCTAATCTATTACAAAAACAGTGTTTTCAGGGGGGTTTAATGCACTTCAGAGATTTAGAGTTCAAATTAAAGGAACAGAAACAGTACTATGCAGCCCCATCAAAATGAGCCTTATTGTGCTGTATAGGGTATTTGTACTGTCTGGGTAACCATGGCAACAACTGAAACTTCAAAGGGGACAAAGAGTGGGTTTGAACACTTTACTAAACTGTGAATTTCTCATGCTTGATTTACAATGAGGAGGCTGTGCCTGTCTTCCCAGGATGGGTACTGACCAGTGTCTGCACAACAACCATTGAAAGAGAGGTTCTAAATAAAAGTTGAGTTCTGTCCCATTTCTGTTTAAATGGAAGTTCTATTGGATTTTATAAACTTACGATGAAAGTCTAGGACAACCTTTTTGTCAATGTTTTTTTTTTTAATGATATAATAATAATGTACGTTTTTTTTAAAAAATAAATTAATACTTTTATTCATCGAGGATGCATTAAATAGTGACGTTTTTTCCACAAAATATTAGGCAGCACAACTTTGGTCAACATTGATAATAATCAGAAATGTTTCTTGAGCAGCAGATCAGTATATTAGAATGATTTCTGAAGGATCATGTGACACTGAAGACTGGAGGAATGATGCTGAAAATACATCTTTGATCACAGGAATTCATTTCATTTTTAAATATA
Source organism: Carassius carassius (assembly GCF_963082965.1). NCBI lineage: Eukaryota > Metazoa > Chordata > Actinopteri > Cypriniformes > Cyprinidae > Carassius > Carassius carassius. The sequence continues at coordinate 22,265,385 of NC_081800.1, forward strand.
TTCAAATAGAAAACAGCTATTTAAGACTGTAATATTTTACATTACTAATTTTTCTACATTTGTAATCAAGTAAATGTTGCCTTATGTACTGCAAGCATAAGGAACTTTCAAAATAAAAATTTGACCAACTCTTAAACTTTTGAATGGTAGTGCGTGTTTGTATTATACAGTTATTAAATTATATATAACTTTAACCCTTATGTTCTGGGGTTTGATTCAGTCAGAGGACCTTTTAATTACAATTATTTGATTATTTAATAAATGAATACTGGTCAGGGTCACTAGGATCCCAAACACAAGAACATAATTTGAGGGTAAAAAACAACAACCTTTAAACAAGACCTCACAAGAAAAACTGAATTGACTCAGAAACACTTCCAGCAGCAAAATCAGTAAGCTTGTGAGTTAATATAGATGGTTAGATAATATTGGACACTAACTCAGCAAAGCACTACAGAGAAGAAAGAGGCAGGAGAAGAGAAGCACAAGCAGTTAGTACTTCAGTCACGTTTCATTTATTGTCAGGACTCTTTTCTGTTTAGGAGGAGAGAACAGATAAAAGGGCAGAATCAGAGCTAAAAGAAAAGCAGAAGTTGCAGAGTCTCTAATTTACAGAAGAATGCACAGTTATACAATATTCAGACATATTTTACAAATGACACCCACATGAAAAGAAAAGTAAGAAAGCAAGCAATAAAATATCGGTGCATCTTTGGCTGCATTGTTCACAAAATTTCATATGTTTGTCACTTCGGGAGTTATACTCATTTGATATTCACAAAACAAAATGTTTATGTTAAACAGAAAGTGCTATGATTTCATTGGCCAGAGAGAGACAGACGATGCACCAACCAATGAGCTTTCACCCCAAACATTTCAGGGAAAACTTTACAGTACTTTATTCTGTTCACAAACTACAGACAACACATGTAGAAATGAATTGTCTTTCAACAAGTGCTGTTTTTGTCTGTTGTCTATGGTTGGGATCTAGAGTATTTATGACTCCCAGGAATAAATAGTGTTTATATGACATTAAATTATGATGTCATCCAATAGTTAAGATGTATATCATGGGAGTTCTTCCTTTATTCATAAGTTTTGGCGTAGTGTGAGACTGTATTGTGAGTTTAAGGGGAAAAAAAGCTGCAGGAAACCAAACAAACCAGAGCAACAGCAATCAATGCACTGAAGCTAACAGAAATGAACAATACAATATTAAAATACATTAACATACACTGTCATTGAGGTTTTGGGTCAGTATGATTGTTTTTAATAAAAATAAATGAATACTTTTATTCAGCATGGATGCATTAAATTGATCAAAAGTTAAAAAAAAAATATTTTTAAAATATTTCTATAAAATATTTATAAAATATTTCTATAAAAAAAAAAGCTGTTAAAAGCTTTTAACTTTTTATTTATCAAAAAACCCTGAAAAATGCATCATGGTTTCCACAAGAATATAAACTGTTTACTATATTGATTATAATAAAACATTACCAAATCAGCATATTCAAATGATTTCTGAAGGATCATGTGACAATGAAGACTGGAGGAATGATGCTGAAAATTCAGCTTTGATCACAGGAATAAATTACATTTAAAAATACATTAAAATACAAAACAGTTATATTACTGTAATAATAATTTACATAATCTCTACTGTATTTTTCATAAAATAAATGCATCCTTGATGGGCATAAGCGACTTAACATTACAAAATCTTACTGACCCCAAACTTTCTGAACAGTGATTGTTGAATTTAACTCCCCTTAATTAAATTAAATTACAAATATACAATCGGTTTCCACAGTACAAAAAAAAATAAATAAATAAATAAAAATAATGTTGTGTCATTGCACTATTGCTCTGGGCGGTTCTCAAAAAAAGCATAAAAATCCAGTTTTATAAACCATAATCCGGAAAAAGCAATCAGAAACAACAGTGGAGCGAAGAAAAAGTGCATAACAGTGGCCTATCAGTCAACAAAAAGTTCAGTTAGTAGATTAGAAGATTAGACATTTTATACATTTGACATTTTATACATCACAGTTTTTGATCCCACTCTCCCTCATGCGTTTGCAAGCACAAAACACAGTTTTAAGCACCCCATCCTTGTTTAAACCATGAGTAGAAAAATGCCACTAGAAGAACACTGTTAGAGTAGATGGACAGCTGCAGGTTAGTTCATTAAACGACTAGGAAACACTAGTAAGAGCAGCAAGTGTGATAGTCTGTGTAATTGGTATTTGACCAATACCACCACAATTACAGGTAACCTTCATTTTATAAAGAATGATACTCTTGAAATGAGTAACATAAATGCTTATTAGACCAAACTATGATGGCCAGTCAGTCTTGTGACTAATCTGAAGTCTGCAGCATGTGAACTGGTCAAGCTAGGTAACCAGATCTGGGACATGGAAAACCAGACCTAACCAGTTTGAGAAAGATGGTCTACTGGCTTAAACTCAGCCCCATGGGCTGGAAGATTCACCTTATCAACCACCTATACCAGCTTGGTCCAACCAGATAGCAACCATCTAAAACCACCTGAAGCTGGTTTAGCTGGAATTCCCAACAAGACTGTCCCGTCTTTACAGGTAAACACAAACACATATCAGTTCTTGGTGGGAATGATGGGAAAGAAGCGCTACGCTGGGCTCTCTAGCACTCGGCTATGTTGAGACAGATAAACTCTTGTATGCATTTCTTATACTGCTGCTCTGTGGGACTGCTGCTAGAATATTGACCTGGCTGACCGAACGGACCCTCTGACTCGCGCATCTCCTCGTTCATACGTGCTAGACGCAACCTGTCAAGAGAGAAATAGAGAAAAGAAACAAAGAGAGGTTTGGTTTGGAATCAAACTTTGTACAATTGTTTATTTACACTACCATTCAAAAGTATGTGGTCAGTAAGATTGGTAATGTATTTGAAAAAAGTATCTCGTGCTCAGTAAGACTGCATTTATTTGATCAAAAATACAGTAAAAAAAAGTACTATTGTGAAATATTATTACAACGTAAGATAACAGTTTTGTATTTGAATATAATTTAGTATGTGATTTATTCTTGTGATGCAAAGTTGGATTCTTAGCATCATTACTCCAGTCTTCAGTTTCACATGATCCTTCAGAAATTATTCTAATATGCTGATTCGCTGCTTAATATATTTGGTGGAAATGTTGTGCCTTTTCAGGATTCTTTGATGAATTTTCATCCTTGCTGAATAGAAGGACTAATTTCTTTGATAAAATCGAATCTTTCTGACTCCAAACCTTTGAACGGTAGTGGAAATACTGTCTGGGTTAAACTTGCAGAAGCAAATACACATGCATTGGAACTTTTTAAACTTACAGAGTAACTATGTCAGCGTTAGCGGCTTGAACCGCTATGCTCAGTGGGTCCTGGCCATCCTCATCACCATCATTCTGGGTCGCTCCTCGTTTCAGGAACAAACACACTTGACTGGAAACATAAGACAAAGAAAATGCAGTTGTAGAAAAGCTTTAATTTCATTTGAATATTCAAGCATTGAATATTTAATAATTTGCTTCATGCACAGCTGCATATGCAGTAACAGACCTGCTAAAATGCTACAGCATCCGAGAACTTACAAATAAATAAATAATGTTTTTTTTTAATTGGATACGCATTGTCATAAATGTCCTGGAGTACCTCGTAAATACCACAGTATATGAATACAGTAAATATTCAGTACTACAATATACATTATAAAAGTATTACAAGTCCTCCTGGGAAGTTTGTATTTTATGGGTTTGGAGGTTGTAGTTACAACATCAGGTGCATTCAAATAACTTTGGTTGGATTAAGATAAAATACTATTTCTGCATTAAATTTAACTATATATTTTTATATATATTCTTTTAAATCTATATTTTTCACTGGCACACCCATAACACAGCTTTAAAACAATCCAGAGTTTCGCGCTCATAATTATGACTTTGTGGTTACATTAATGTCTGTTCAACTCTTATACAATCTTTTTGACATGCCAATGCACCAAAAGACAGCAAAAGGCATCTGTACATCTGTAAAGAGTGTGTGAGCATGCACTCACCCAGTGTGACCTAAATATGTTGCGTGATGCAGTGGGCCTCTTCCCCTGTGATCTCTTTGGTTGACATCTGCACCATTTTGGAGCAGAAACTCACAGGCTATCAAAGAACCCTATATATGTTGAAACCCAGAGGATTAGGGCTTTACAACCTCAAAACAGCATATGATTATTTAACATTCCATTGAAGTGAGCTGGAAGTTTACAGTCAATTCTTATCTAGGTTAATTCTAATATGTGCATGTGCAATGCATGTTTTTGTAATGACTCACTCCAATCACAGCCTGAATAAGGGGGCTTTTCCGCTCATCCTCTTCATTCACTGAGTTGACATCAGCTCCATGTGCCAGAGCTTCAGCCATGACGGGCAGATTTCGTGCCTGACATGCCTTGTAGAGTAATGCTCCGGGATCCAGTTCTCTCAGATCCTCAGGATCTGACGCCTCCGGCTCCAATTCAGCCTCATTACTGGAGTCTTCAGACACCTCACACTCTGAACATTACAAAAAACATGTAACACATGACCCATCTGCTTCAACAGTCAGTATAGAAAATGAACACTTGGTTAACAGCATCAAGTCACACAGTGGTTCACTCACCCTCTTCTGTGACACCCTCCACTACAGACTCAAACACCAAGATGTCAGTGCTGCCATCAGTGCTGCCACCTAACCCACTGTCACTGCTCAGACCTGCAGGACCGACACAAGCCCACCGCGGGCACATTACACTCTAGTGCATCAATAACACCCAATGTGCACTGACAGCAAACATGACAACATGATGAAACTGATGAAAATGAAAAAAAACAAAGCAAAAAAGTAAAAAATGGAAAAGGAAAGCACAAAATAAAGCAAAAAAAAAAAAAACTAACAAAAACCATCACAACAAAGTAAACAACAACAAATCAAAGCAAAAACAAAACAAATACAAAACAGCAAAAGTAAATAAAGAGCAAAGCAAATCTAAACAAAATAACATAAAACAAAACAACAAGAGTGAACAAAAACAAATCATTGTAAAATGCAAAGCATTTTAAAACAAAACAAAATTATATTATTTTTTTCAAACAAAGCAAATTAAAAAAGCAAACCCACAAAAAGGTATTCAAATAGCAAAAGACAAAGCAAAAAACCCATAACAAAACAAAAGTATACAATAACAATACAAATTAAATCAAAGCTAATTAACACAATGTAAAACCACAAAAGTAAACAAAAACAAAGCAAAACAAATAAACAAATGTTCACAAAAACATATCAAAGCAAAACAAAACAACAAAGCATACAAAACCAAAGTTAAATAAAACAAAATAAAACACACACATGCACATACACACACAAAACAACAAAAGTATATATATATATATATATATATATATATATATATATATATATATATATATATATATATATATATATATAAAAACAAAGCAAAGCAAAATAATGCATGGAACAAGCAATTAAACCAAAGATTGAACCAAATATTTTTTTTGGACAGAATATAATACTTACTGCGAGGCCCTGAACCAGTGTCAAAATATGAAAAGAGGGTGTCCAGCTCATCCGGGCAAAAGAGAGATTCCCGTTTGAACTTTCTCTCCAGAGCAGCAGTTGCTGAAAGTTGAAGGAAAAAATAGGAAAATGTCACTTTTAAAAAAAAACTTAAAATTTAACAAAAAAAAAAGGAAATTCACATAATACCATGGTATTATCGGCATGGTAAAGTGCAAAAAACATGATACGATCATTGTACTTTCTTGCATAGTAAAAAAAAACAAAACATAATTTTTATAGATTACCTGAGGAAAAGGTTGCAGGAGATGCACTGCCTGGCTCCAGTCTGTATTTGCGGTGTGTTTTGGGGACGGTGATGGCACTGTTATGTCTCCTGCATTTCCTGGAGTTCCATCTGCGCTCTGATTTTCTCCCGCCGTTGACCAGAACATCACTCGCCATCATCTTCTTCAGGAACTTCTTCTCCACATACTTCGCTTTGATCCAGGCCTCCTTTTCTTGCCTTAAAATCGAGGCAACAATTAAACACTCAACATTCAGATGCACAGAAAAAGAGCCACTTGTATTTGTGTCCCTCATCACTCACCTGGAGCTGCTGGGTCCCGGTTTCTTCACGCCCTGATCTTCACAGCTGCCTTCATAGATGTGGTTGATGATACTGTTTCCTAGTTCACACATCAGCTGCATTGCAACAGAACAGACAGCAGTTATTGTCAGAGCATGTTTGCTCATGTCACAGATAAAGGTCTTCCAAAAGATATTAGGAGGAAAACAATCTAGACATTTGAGCAGACCTTCAGTAACTCTGGTTCCCATGAGTCCAGGGTGAGAGAACGGACCTTTGAACAATGAACTCCCAAACTCCTGTGAAAACATGGGAAAACATCAATCAAAAAATGTATTTTGTTGGTCTGTTTTACAACACAAACGCCGCAACTCCAGTCAAATCTAAATCAGAAAGAACTGTTATCCACACATTTCATTATCAATAAAAAAATTCAAATTTCAAGTATATTTCTCTCATTTCTATCTCCCATCATGAATGCTTGTCACAGAGCATTTTTGGGATTGTTTTCTCCACAAATTATATATGCAATGCTGACATAATGCTAAATTATTGTACAGACAACCTAAAAAAAAAAGAAATCACATTTGCAACCATTTTGACTACAAAACAACAATTTAAATAATGACAATCATTATCTCTATTGTTGTTTAGCAGACTTTATTTGTGCAAATTTGTTTAAATATAATAATAACAGTTCAATAGTTAAATATGTTTAAAATAGTTAAACAACTACAACAATCATAGTAATTTGAGAATATTATTATTATTACAAATGTCATAAATGATGATATGATGACTTGTTGTTATTATTCATTTTTATTAATATTATTAATAAATTACTTCGCAAAATAAAATTGCATAATGATAATGATTGATGTTGTTTTTATAATGCTTATTAATTTTGCATAACTTCCATTAATATGATGATGAGGATGATTTCTTTCTTGTAGTCTAATGATTTTCTATTTATTAATGCATAAAAAAAAACTGAAATAAAACAATAATTAAAAAACATTTTGCATATCTGTATCTGTTACTGGACTCAAATACACAAATAAAAAAGCAGTATCAGCCAATCTCTGATTGTATACTTGAGAAACGTTTCTAGTCTGAGCTGCTAAAGTTCTCCAAAGGCTAGACTAGACAACACGCAGCAGCCGTAAATGTGCATTCTGCCCACTAGATCAGCACTGTTCCAGGCAACCGAGTCAGATCGGGCAAAAACTGTGTGATGGTGTAACACATTGTCTGGAGCAACAGTCTGGTGTGAGCTCAGAGTGAGAGGTGTGGCTTCAGGAAGAGCATGAATATTCAGAAGGTCGTCGAGACACGATGGACTGCATAAACATCCAGCATGTCTCATGTTTTGAAACAGAATCTGATATTCAGTTGGTCAAAGGCTTAACATATCTCATGAACTCCTTAAAGGGGTCATATTACAGAAAATATGATTTTACTCAAGCAAAGGTGGAGAAATGGCCAAGTTTACTACTGTTTTTGATGCAAGAAACCACAAAAACAGTCACATTTTAATTACAATCTACTATAATCTATATTTGTCATTATTGAATGTATACACCACAAATTGTACAAACAACATCAGAATTTATGTATTCTTATATATATATATATATATATTAGTGTGGGAATAGATAATAATAATAATAATGAATAATAATAATCATCATCATCATGATAAACAATTTTCATTGCAAAATAATTTAGCATAAACTGCTAATAATTATTTTACTATTACTAATATTATTCAACAATTTTATATTAATCATAATAAAAAATAATGAATTATTAGATTATTCGACTATTTCTGTTACAATGTTGCATAAATTGCTAATAATTATTGCTATTATTATATTACAACAACATTTAAATATTATTATTAGAATATTATTATTCCACCATTTCCATTGCACAACAACAACATTAAATATAATTATTATTTTTATTAAATTCTGCCATTTCCATTGTAAAACAATTTAGCATAAATGGGTAATAATAATAATTATTTATTATTATTATCACTATTAATATGTGACCAGTGCTGATAAAATGAGTCACAATGAGAACATTTTCAAAAATGAGTTATTTTTTTGTTCACACTTTCCATTATAAAACCTTCAGAATGATGATTTATTGGAAAAATGACTGAGCTCCACCCGTACATCCAAACGGATGTACATCCATTTTTGTTATTTTTTTTTGTTATTAGAAATAAGAACAGATGCAAAACAACTGTAGAACAAATATAAGAAAGAAACAAATTATGCATTACCATTTTACATCTAAACAAAAACATTCAAGTAAGAAAAACAAATAATTTAATGTAAAGATCCCTTTAGTCTGTTAATTACAAATAAATTGATTATTACAACTATAAAAGCACTACAATCAAGAGCAGTGAGTGACTCTCTCTTTTCTTTTATCGTTAGATTATCATTAATAAGGCAGTCTATATTAAGACCTTCTGTAATGCACGGATCTAATATAATGTTACACATCAGATGTTCTTCCCCAACAGTTCCCCAAACGTTCACTAAAGACATAACAGATTATGTTTGTGTAAATACTTAAATACTGTAATTCGGTGTATATGTGTATATTTATATTTACTTGCCTCTAATGAGATCTAATCAAATCTGATCTAATCCAACTAGGAAACCCGGCTGAGCCAAGGAGGGACGACACAACGTGTTTACAGTGGCTGCTCACGGGACACACTAAACTCAGATATCCCAGACATTTTATTTTGGGGTGGTGGTGGGGTCTGTTCTCTTCCATGCCTTACCTGTGAATGCCGGAGCACTCGATGCAGAGCAGGACGCCCAGATTGATGCTGGCCCAGCGCGGGTCGGCCTGCCCACAGTCACAGCACTGCTGGTTTCCGGGCAGACACAGGATACGCTGCAGAATGCTCTCGCCCCTGCCGCTGCGCTCTCTGGGCTCATTTGCTGAGTCTATACTGCTGATGGAGGGAGAAGCGGTCCGGTCCAAACGCTGCAGACAGACACACAAAAGAGCACAGAGTTCTTTGAGGGAAATATAACATATAACAGCTTTAAATGTCAGTAGCAAAAATTATAACAGGCGCGGGAAGTCTGAATCATTTATGTGAATGTTTTTTTGAACTGTGGTTTACAACCAATCGGTTCAAAACACTAATTCACTTGATTCAGTTGGGTTCATAAATAAATAATAATAATAATAATAATAATAAAAAAATCCTCCAGTTAGTTTTCATTTTATAATTTGTAATTTTTTCTACACTTGAAAACTACTTGTTAATTATAATTAATATTAATAATATTAATAATAATTAATATTACCATTATTGTTTACAAATTTTATTGTAGTCTAATAATGATCTATTATTTTAAGGAATTAGTTAAAAAAAACTCAATCAACAGTTCATTTTGCAACATTTGATTATTAAAAAATGATAAAACTATTATAAAAAATTATAACACAATATATGTAATGCTTTCTTTTTAAACAGTTTTTACTTGCATTTTTAATCTACTTGACATCAGTGAAATTATGCTTGCTTTTGTTGTTTTTAAGCCAGTTCTAATTGAATATCGTCAAAAAGTTGAAAAATAGGGAGGCATTTTTTTAAGCTTTATTACACAGTCTTATTTGAGTATACAGTGACTTTGTTATTGTTTCATTTGTTTTTGTTTTTATTGATCATAATATTTTATTGGCCCATCCTATGTTATAGTGATTTAGCATGTTAACTGTACAAACCTCAGTGTAATAATTGTCTGGACTCTCTCTGTACGCTGAGGCGATGCTGGCTTGAACCGCCAGGATCCAGGCCTGTCGGAGCTTCTCTGACTCTGCCTGTAGCATACAGCTCCTACAAGTATACATCCAGACACAATTACTACCAGTTATGCAGCTCCAAAAGTCTTTAAGAGCAAAATTACCATCTAAAGTCTGAGCTTTACTGGACAGAAGACTCACTTGGTGGGGGACACGACTTCAAAACAGAACCTCCTCTCAATGTCTTCACATGGTTTGACAGAACAGAGCCTCAAGTCCTCCACAACAACCGTCAGCGAGTCCTGTGGAAGGTGAAGATGCTTCAATAGGCCTGTAAATTTGCTGGCTTGAAGAAAGGTGCTCTAAATAAAGCCATTTCACTCTGATATGCATTAAACAGCACGGTGTCACAGTAATTTAAACAGACAGCCTGACCAAGCACTTTGGCAGAAATAAATGGACATTCTCCAAACAGATGAAGAGCAGGCAGCACTGTTTGCACTGTGCATGCATTGATTTGTCAGGGAATGATTTAGTTATCTTCAAAAAGACTGAGTGCTCTGGAGATATGCTTCCTGGCTAAACTACAACTAGTGTATCTAACAGCTCGGTGACCTGCGAGGTGAAGACTCACCAGCATTGATTGTGAGCTGAAGAATTCGGCTGATACATGTCATTGACAGAAACTCAGTACATTCTCTCAAGGTACTGTATAATGAAGCTGCTCGTTAAAATCAAAGACAGATTACTTAAGCTCTCTAAACTGCTGTGACTTATGTGTCCTCTTGCTAAATGCTTATCTGAACTCACCTTTAGTTTCTTCTGATAAACCAGCTGGCTGTTTTGGATGGAAAACCACCGCCTGAAATAAACAAAGCAATTTGTTATGAATTACTTACTTTTAAAACTGTAATAACTAATATTTGGCCTGCTGGGTTTCAAAAACTGAAATAATACATATTTTTAATATATAATGATACATTTGTACTATAATGACTATATACTGAGATTTTTTATGGATATCAATATTGGGTATTTAATAGTGCATGGTCATTTCCATAATTTTTTACTTTTATTACCTTTACTGTCATCGAACTCAAAGTTGATCTTAAAAAATATATATTTGAAATAATAACAAATTTGTTTTTTAATAAATAATATAATAACAATAATAAAAAAAACATTATAATGACACTATTCATTGAAATATTAGAGTTTATTTAATGGATACTGATATTGGATATTTAATAGTTCATGCTCACTTCCTCAGTTTTTACTTTTAGATTACTTTTATTGTCAGTAACTCATTCTAAATATTTTTTTTTTAATTCAATTTTAAATAATTCTATTGTTTAACAAATTTGAATACAAGAACAATGATACATTATTTAATAGCACTGTTGAGTTTTAAGTTTTAAAATTATGATGATTTTTTTCATACGACACTTTAATGCTGTGATGCTTAAATTCACTAGTAGAAATTAAAGTGACTAATTTTAGTTTGAATATTTTCATTTAAATTTATTCAGGCAGAATGTCATATAATTCTAATATCTATAATACTAAAATAATATCAGTATCAGGCCAGAATGTTTATGCAATATATCAGTGCATCCCTAATGATGTTTTTTTCTTGCATATCATTGCATATCTAAAATGCAACCATGACCTAGTTGCATGCCTTATTAAAAGCAAACCAGGCATATTCAGACTCATGATCAAGCGATATGGGATTTACGAAAGCAGATTAATTTCAATGAACAAATTTAATAGATTAAAATACATTAAAACATGATATATGTGTATATAATTACATTTGGTTCCACCCAGTCCTGCACATCTGTTATCCTACCTGTTCCATGTTTTGAAGGCGTTACTGGCCCTTTTGAACAGATAGCCCTCCATCACCAATCCATTGGGTGCATCCACGTTAAACTCCAACTTTGGGTCGTCATACGAAAAGTCCTGAATGACAAAACAATAGCGTTACAACAAGAGATAAACATCAAGTGAAGGCCATATTATATATATGAAATAAGCTCAAACCACCAATGCAACAAAATACATTACATTCTGTCTGTGGTAATGCTTCCTTATTAAACAGGAGGGTGTAAGTGAAGCCGATGCACAAATTCATGCACAACACTATCTCTGTGCATCCATAACACACACTAAGAGTGAGTCATCCAACGTTCTCAGATGTCCCACTAGAGATGATGACGCAAGCTGTTGCGTAAGCTTGCGAGCATATCCAAGCGATTACCAGTGGTGAGCTTCACATATTTACACTCACCATTCACAATAATGTTCCTCTTCCTGTTTTCGCAGCACACTCAATGCTCTCAATTTTGTATCTGAGAGGTGAATCATCATAGGAGGACCTTATGGCAACAACCTCCTGCGTTCAGGTCATTTATATTGATTATTGAGTGGAGGAGTGATATGCTGTCAGCTGGGCTAACACTCTGGCCATCACATGTGCTTAATGGTATATCATTACAAACCCACTGAGACATCGAAAGCACCAGGCGGAAGTGATTCCACGGGAAAGACTCTAATTAAAGTACAGCATTGAATTTGAAAGTTCAATGTTGAAAAAACAACTGAGCAAAGAGCAAACTGAAAGGTCTTCTAATAAAAAAACCCTCTAATGTATCCTGATGCCAGGGTAAACAGAGTCATTCAACACGTCTTCATTACTAGATCATTTCACAACCCAAACAAACAGTCCTAAAAAGTTTCAGCCCTCAGTTTCCTATCTGTCTGTGGCATTGTTAAAATTTCAAAGTGTTCTGGCCTCTCTGGAACCCTCTGAAGACTTCAAGATAAAGCTGCTTCAACACTTCAGCGGCAGGCCTGACAGAGAATTAACGTTCTGCTGAAAGAGCTCTTTGAACACAATCACTGCGCTCTTGCATCTTAAACAAGATTGCACAACATCATTCGATGCTCCCTGATTAAATACGCGTGACACTGCATATACTTTAATATAATCACGTAAGAAACAAAAGCAAACAACCACCATCCAGAATACAGCAGTGACCGCTTAACAAAACCCCAAAGCACTTTAGCATTGTAGTGTGGTACATTTGCTTCAGAAAATGTAAAGCTGTAGTCTTTTCTTCTGCTTAAATTGGTTGAAACATTAAGGCTTATTTATAGTCACTCATTTTACCCAAATCCACAGCGGGGTGACTGTTCAAACATTCCCATTCATTCAGTTGTGTCTCCTTACAGCCAGAGACTAAATGCTACAGAAAACACCCTCCCTTTCATTCGCTCTGCTGATCTTCCATGTTCCCACACACTTAAATACACATGCAAGTTATGCTCTCATACCTTTAAATCGATTAAAGTTGAATGATTAGGGTTAAAAAAAAATCATATAGAACAAGATCAAATAAAATTAGTCAAAATAAAAATATAGGATTTTCTGTAGTTTCATGCAGCATATATATATTATATAATAAAATAGTACAAAATATATATGTTATATACTATAACTCACACACAATCTAACAAATAGAACAGAATGTGATTGTGAATATAAAACACCAGTCTCCAAGAGCAATTTAGACAGATATTTAGTGATGCTTAACTGCAAAACTACTATAAAAAACAAGTACATGCCTTTATATTGTATGAATATTCAAAAGATGAAAAGGTACAAATCAAAAGGAAAATGTAAAGAGAATAGCTGACTGCATTAATGCAGCAACTCACCGAAGTGAGGTCCAACCTGCTGAATATCTTTATCCTTAAATGTTTTATGTATTTTAAAATCATTGCATCCCCTGGAAGCGACTGAGCTCAACTAAACGGGTGCGCAGCCCAATCGAGCCAGCAGTCAATGCACTGTGTGAGTCACGCAGCCGTGGAGCTTCAGCAGGGTCCATCATGTGCGATTCCACTGCCTGAGCTACAGCTCATTAACATACAGCTGCCGGCCTACGCCAGACCACAGGAATCACATCACACTATAGAAGAACCTTCTTTAATAATATCAAATTAAATTTAAATTAAATTTATGCATTTAGCAGACGCTTTTATCCAAAGCGACTTACATTGCATTCAGGCTAACAATTTTCTACAATCATGTGTTCCCTGGGATTCGAATCCCCAACCTTGCATTTGCTAACGCAATGCTCTACCAGTTGAGCTACAGGAACACAAAAATACTATTATAACAAACAGCAAACAAATGATGTACAAGCAAACAGTTTCGAAATATCATTAAACCAAAAAATTATATTATATAAAATATATAAAAAATATGTTAAATATAAAATAAATGAAACATAAATACAATAAATTCAATAATATTTAATGCTGGACAACTATATATATATATATATATATATATATATATATTTTTTTTTTTTTTTTTTTTTTAATCGCGATTAATCTAATTATTGTTTGTGATTAATCTCGCAATTAATCTCATTGTTATGCACAAAGCTAATAATGCATTCAAAAGTAGTGTATTGTGCATTTTTCTTTTTCATTTAAAAGTATAGGCCTACTGCTATATGAACAAAAGTGTAATAACATTTGGTTTGCAAACACTTTAAACAAATAAGGTGCTTTTTACATAGTAGCAGTTAAAATATTTATTGTAGCCTAAATCTCAATTTATAACATTTATGTAATTAAAATAAAAGCTTGGTTCGTTTGACTAGAGTGATGGTTCCGTTCAGCAGTCCCTGGCTCGGTTGGAAGAGGTGGGCAAGAGCACGGTTCAGTTTATAGATCATAGAGTGTGAGCGCTAACCGCACCAGAGTGCAGATCTTCTGATATGTGCTTCATGATTGTGTGAATATTTCTGAGCGATCTATCTGTAAAGCAATATATTGTGAGAGGGACGTGCGATTATTAATTAGTATATGCGTTAACACGATAATAACTTGCCCAGCCCTATTTAAATATTATTGTTATTATAACAAACTGCAAACAGATTATGTACATGCAAATAGTTAGAAATGACCTTAGACTATACTGGAATATATGAGGATTTTTTAAAATAATAATAATAATAATAATAATATTATATATATTATATATATATATATATATGAAATGGAACATAAATGTGTAAACATTTTATAGTAAAAAAAAAATTTATATCATAAAAGAACACTTAATATTATAATAAACTGCAAACAGATTAAGTACATGCAAATAGTTCGAAATGTCCTTAAACTATTTAAAAATGATATTGTCATATATAATAAATATATAAAAATATGAAACGCATTATATAAAATATAATTCTTATTTAATAATATTATGTATTATTATAGCAAACTGCAATCATTATGTACTTGTAAACAGTTAGAAATGTCATGAAGCTATATCTAAAAATATTACAATTATTTTCTGAAATTTACTTTAATAAATAAATTATTTTAATAAATGTTCAGTCCATGACCCATCATGCCTGTCACAACTAAACTAAGCTTCATTTAACCCCCAGGGTAAACATTATATGCATTATCATACAAAAGAGCAATTAACCAAAAAATATGTATGTTCATTAGTTTTTAAAAATGTAATAAAAAAAAATTCAATACCTGTCAGCTGTGGCTGAAGAATCTTCTTTGCAGCATCTCACAAAACATTGTAAGACTGCAGAAAAGACTAGCAGCGCTATTTTAGGAGCAGCCGATGACGCGGGAGCTTATAAAAACCATCATCCGTTTGAACTACAAAGCCTATCAAAATCACAGGATCAAATATTAAAACTCTAATTTAGGGAATTTTATTTGCAGTTTGACTTGCTGGGCATCAATGGAGACTCCAAGAACGTCATGCTCAAGTTATCCCATACTGTAAAAAAATACCATCTCTATCTACTGTAATTACAGAAAACCCATATAATTAATCAATCTGTGAGACATCATTAATCTTCACATTCACATCATATACTAGGTGACACTCTTCCTTTTGAGACAGCTGGCTGCGATCCTGCAACACAAGCTGGCACTCACACAAAAAAATCTTTCATTTTGAAGTAACACACAGACCTGATTTATGGTAATGAGTCAGCAGTGCATGTGTCAAAACACTAGTAATAGTTTGTTAATTATGCCAGAAAGACTGTACGTGCTACCAAATATATTCAGTCACAACAAAATCAATACAGGAAATGATGCTTCTGCTTATTTGAAATTGAGAACTCAGAACACCATAGAAACCACCTAACAACCACTCAGAACACCCTAGCAAACACGCAATCCCGAAAGAGACTTTAGTAAGAAACCACTAAGTAAAAACCACTTTATACAGATAGAGGATGGGTTCTTTTGAATTAGACCACCTATTCAGAATACCCTAGTAACCACCTACCAACACCCTGGCAACCACGTATAACACCTTAGCACTGTGACTGCAGGTTTTACATCACTTACATTATCTCAAAACATAATAATCTATTTCTAACAATAGTGTTTACCAAATAAAATCTGATTTTGGCCCATTTTTACACTGGCAGTTGTACAAAAAAAACCCCGGCTAGGCTTAAAGGGATAGTTCATTAATTATGTCATTAATAACTCACCCTCATGTTGTTCCAAACCCATGAGACCTCGGTTTATCTCTGGAACACAGTTTAAGATATTTTAGATTTAGTCCGAGAGCTCTCAGTCCCTCCATTGAAGCTGTGTGTACGGTATCCTGTCCATGTCCAGAAAGGTAAGAAAAACGTCATCAAAGTAGTCCATGTGACATCAGAGCGTCAGTTAGAATATTTTGAAGCATCGAAAATACATTTTGGTCCAAAAATAGCAAAAACTACGACTTTATTCAGCATTGTCTTCTCTTCCGTGTCTGTTGTGAGAGAGAGTTCAAAACAAAGCAGTTTGTGATATCCGGTTCGTGAATTAATCATTCGATGTAACCGGATCTTTTTGAAATGGTTCACCAAATCGAACTGAATCGTTTTAAACGGTTTGCGTCTCCAATACGCATTAATCCACAAATGACTTAAGCTGTTAACTTTTTTAATGTAGCTGACACTTCCTCTGAGTTCAAACAAACCAATATCCCGGAGTAATTCATTTACTCAAACAGTACACTGACTGAACTGCTGTGAAGAGAGAACTGAAGATGAACACACAAGATGATGATGTTTTTCTTACCTTTCTGGACATGGACAGTATACCGTTCACACAGCTTCAATGGAGGGACTGAGAGCTCTCGGACTAAATCTAAAATATCTAAAACTGTGTTCCGAAGATAAATGGAGGTCTTACTGGTTTGGAGCGACATGAGGGTAAGTTATTAATGACATAATTTTGCTATCTGGGTGAACTATCCCTTTAAAGATAAGATCCATTCCAATCACGTCCTCCTGTTTGGAGCTCTATTCTATTAAGTTCTGCCCTTTCCAGTGATTCCTGTGGGTCAATAATGAGTTTAACTGATGTTAATGGGTGTAAAAGATGTCTATAACACTTTCAGCAGCTTCATAAGAACTACCAGAGGATTTGAGACAGACAGGAGAATATGAGCTAAGCCAATTACCCAGAAACAGAACAAGATTCTGTGGTTTAAAAATCACAACATTATGTAATTATGGGTAAGTTTCTTCTTAAAGTGGCTCTGAGACCATATGTTCCTCACTCTTGCCATCAGCCCAATACCATCACCATGGTTTGTGGGTAACTGCTGTGATGGATTGAGAGCGTTTCTTCAGATCAACCGCATCCAGTGCAATCCCAGAAAGCATTTCTTAATCAAAGCATATAAGCACATCAAAGATAAATGTCTGCTCTTCTCATAAACCACAATAAGGAGCTGAAAAAAAATCCATTGAGGGAGAAACATCTACTGAATAATTGTTGTGTTGAGTGGAGGATGATGGGACAGCCATCAGCTGTTACATAAGATGGATGCGTTTGTAGGACAAATCAATCAGTCTCACTGAACTGGAATTATATCATCAGTTACACAACACAAAATTTGGGTCAGATTTACGAGTGAAGCTACACTTTTTCCCCATAAAAAAACATCAGGAAATGTAAGAGTGCAGATGAATTATTTATAGCCTCCATCTGGAAAGTCACATAAAATGTTTACAGCCATGTTTGATGGGGTTTAGAGTACAAGGCTCACCTGTAACAGTGTCTAAATCAGGATGAAGACAATCCCAGAGCGCCATATGGAGGAGAGCAGAAAAAAATGACGATTAGTAACAATTTGACATGTTATACTGAGACAAAAACATGCTTAACTGCAGAATAGAGTGCTTAGAATTTTCAAGGTTGTTTTTAACAATGCTTAGCGCATACACAGTGTTTCCCATTAATTGCCTAGACTGAAAAATTAATTACCCGGAAATATTTTTACACAAATAACATAAAAGATCTCTTTCATTGTGTTTTGCAGCATTGCTCTTGCAAAGCATCTGTCAAGGCAACTAAAAATAGTCTGTTTTTCAGAGCTAATTTCTTTAACCAAATCTAAAACGAACATTTTTGTTAACTCAAGTAAATCTGAAATAAATTAAAACATAAAATTAGATGAAAAACTTGACTTTAAGTAATAACTTTAAGTATGTAGAAGCACTAAAAACACTAAAATAAAATAAAATAATGAAAATAAATGAAATAAATGAAACCTATATAGCAATTTTTTAAATAATGATAATAATAATAATAAAAATTATAGCTGTAGATAACAACATTTCCAAAAAAATATAACTAAAATTTAAATAAAATCTAAAAGTATAAAAAGCGGAATAAAAATATTAATAAAAACTATAACAGTAAATAGTACTAAAATGTCACTGCTGTCTATAATAATAATTAATAATAATGCTACATTACAACAGATACAGAATACAGAAATTATTAAAAACATCTGTTTAGCAGCTAAGTCTGAGTTTAGGTATCTGTGGGACTCTTGAGGCAGGAGCAAATAAATATAGACATTTGTCTATAAATGTTTTTTTGTTTTTCATTTACAGATAGATGATGAACTAGGTGTCAGAAGCTGTCAGAAAACACAAGCCAAACTTCAGCGAGCTCTATTTTCTGTTCGGCCAAAATATATCCACTTCCTCACTGCTCAACATCATTATTAACTGAAACATTTGAGGACAGAAGATCTTTTCTACTCCTGCCCGAAGAACAGGAGTACAAACACTGAAGGGAATTGAAAAGGTCTCTTTATATAACTCTGGGCTAAAGTCCACATTCTGTCTTTCTGGGGGTAGTCGTGGCCTAATGGTTAGAGAGTCGGACTCCCAATCGAAGGGTTGTGAGTTCGAGTCCCGGGCCGGCAGGAATTGTGGGTGGGGGGAGTGCATGTACAGTTCTCTCTCCACCTTCAATACCATGACTTAGGTGCCCTTGAGCAAGGCATTGAACCCCCAACTGCTCCCCGGGCGCCGCAGCATAAATGGCTGCCCACTGCTCCGGGTGTGTGTTCACAGTGTGTGTGTGTGTTCACTGCTCTGTGTGTGTGCACTTTGGATGGGTTAAACGCAGAGCACAAATTCTGAGTATGGGTCACCATACTTGGCTGAATGTCACTTCACTTATTCTTTTTAATGTTCTTTTTAACTTAATGTTAATGTTAAATGAAGTTAAAAGTGGTGTTGGGGTGGTGGCGCAGTGGATAAGACACATGCCTTTGGTGTGAGAGACCTGGGTTCGAATCCACTGTGAGACACCAGTGTGTCCCTGAGCCAGACACTTAACCCCTAGTTGCTCCAGAGGCGTGTGACCACTGACATATATAGCAAATGTAAATCGCTTTGGATAAAAGCGTCAGCTAAATGAATAAATGTAAAAGCCGTGGTATATCTTAATTTTTCTTCGAATTTAACCTAATTGAATCAAACTAAAGGAATTAAAGATAGTCTTTAGTAACTGGACTAGTCCAATTAAAGCATGAACAATCCTCAATCAACTCCAGTGTGAAGAAAGCTGAATGCTAACTTTCTTTAGAGGTTTACCATCTTTAACAACCTAATTCTAGCATTAGACATGAGTCAACAGTGCTATTTGTCAGAGTATTTTAGTAACAGTCAAGGGTATGTCATGTTTGTACAGTATGTGTCTGTGTGTGTATTCTTACCCGCTGCTGAATCGTGGCATGTTTATGCTCCATTTCTCTCTTCTCCATCGCTGAATCAATCACCAGTTGATCCAGCTATGACAAGATGAACAATCAGTTATTGTACGTTTGTTGTCATCTCTTGTATTAGAAAAACATGATGTGTTTATTATCCACAGGCACTGGTTGTCTATCTGTCTGTCCATTATACAACTGAACTTTCAGAAGGGATGATAAGTTTAGTACTAAGGTTAGTAATGTAATGTGACTTAAAATTTGTGCATTTTCAGTACTGCAGTATTTTCGTATTTTGAGGGTAGGTTTTTTCTTTTCTTTTTCTTTTTCTAACAAACTTCTTTTTTCAGAAAATAATTTGGTTTTGTCATGAAAACTTGTTTCAAACTTTTATCAAATCGATTAATCACATCCAAAATAAGTTTGTGCTTACATAACACATTTGTGTGATATATATATATAAATACCGGTAAATATCAATTTATATTTTATGCATTTCTTAAATATATACATTTATGTATGCATATTTACATGTACATATAAATATACACAGTGCACACGTTATGGGTGGCCAATATAAACAGAATCTTATATCACGATTTAAGTAATTTTATTTCATCGTAAAGATATTTTTGTTTTAAAATACGTTTTTACGATAATTTTTTTTTTGATACCATAGAAATGTCATAATTCTTGTCACTAGTGTCAATATCACCAAAAAAATTATACTAGACTAAATAAAAAATAAATAAAAATAAAACAACACTCAAATGAAAAACACTGAAGTATGGAGCCCGGGAAGTCACCTGTAGGTAAATAAACAAAAACAATCCACAGCGACTGTTTTGCAATTCGTCCCCTCAGTTTATAAACCGTACTCACAAATTCCTAAACTGTTCCCTCGGTTTAACAAATCATGCCCACAGATTAATAAACAGCACCAACGATTTTCCAATCCATGCACTCAGATTTTGTAAACCGTACCTTTAGTTTTTCAATCAGTACCCACAAATTCATAATCCATGCACACGCTTGTGCAATCCCTTCCAATGGGGTTGTATTTCTCTTTTTTACATAATTCATGAATTTGCATCTGTTTTTCTAACTGAATCAATGGCCAATCTGGCTGCCGTTGCTCTGACAGAAATCAATAGCGTACATGGAGAACACTGTTCACCTCAGCAGCCAGTTTCTTCATGTAGGGGTCAATCTCATCCAGTTGGTTGTAGCCCTGCTGAAACAGGGAGTACTGCGCATGCATGAAGGATAACATCTGCAGAAGACAGGACAGATAATGATGCTGCAGAATCCACAATCAACACATTCACCAGATTAAAATACATTACATATACTTACTGCATCTAAGATCTCAAATTTCTTTTTGGCTTGAAGGACATTGATCTGTATGGGGGAAAACTGATTTATATAAAACACTCTTATATGTTTACATACACTGTGTATATGTGGCATGTGTTCAGTCTGGAGCAGACGAGTGTTCATACGTTACCTGCAGCACATAGTCCAGTGCGAGATGTCGGAAGCACTTGCGGGTGAAGTTGAGGGTGCTGGTGGCTTCCTCCACCTCATGGGCTTTGTTTCGAGGTGCCTGAGCGTTCTTCACCTGTGCAATCTCCAAATCTTCCCTCACCTTATCAAAGTGCTTCTTCGTGTCCTTGAATTTACGCACGTCACTGAAAGTACAGGTGGACATTATATGAGTACTCTAAGGAATACAAAGCTGCTGATATGGAGGCTTCAATGAATGGTTTAGGGATCTCATGGAGGTTTTCGGCGGGAAATTAAATTTTTGTCCTTGTTGAAATTGAATTGTATTCCTCATTCCAGGCAGTTGTGCTCCTTTTAACAAAACATCTCTAAAATATTAACATTGTTTTTTTTTTTTTTTTTATATAATTGATAACATGACCGATCAGGTGGATCTAATAAAAGCTTCATATCGCAATGGTCTCCCTGAAATGCCATTAGTTTTACCATAAAAATCCCACTGCATTATCAGTGATCACCTGTGATAAATGAATAGGAACCTGCTCTCAAAAATACCATTATCCTCCACCAGGACACATCAATTTTTAATGAACTCCAAAAGTCAGATCATTATTAATAATCAGCCTGCGGGAAGCACAATAATGAAAAAACCTCCTCAGAGAGAGTGTGCTTCTGAACACTACGACACTTCCATGTCTCTGACCTTTCGGAGTGATATCAGCGAGTTTAATTTTAATATTTTAATGCATGTAATTTTAATAGGAGAGAAGAGTGGGTACTAAAAGTATGATTTCAATAAACTGCTGCATTTCTGAACACATTTTAAAACATGAAAATAAACTTATGAAGTTTAAATGTATAATAAATTTTTATTTTTTTAAGTAAATTATTGCAAAAGTTATTATTTGTAGTCATGATGATATATATATATATATATATATGATCACAATTCTACATCATATATAAGCAAACCTGAATATATATAAAAATAAAATCACATTCGAAATCACAATCAATGCAATAAGATTTTCCCCCATATCAATAGTGATAACATTTAGTTATATTTTAAAAACAGGTACAATATGAGTTCTTTATCAGGGTTAGTAACATAGCAGAGTATAAATATAGTCTTGTATACATATATAAATAATACAGTCTAAACTCACTCTTTGACAAAGTTGTGCAACTGCTGCTTCACTGATCTCTGAGCTTGATCAAACAGGATCTGAAAACAGAAAATAAAAATAAACATGAATAATCATACCACTCTAGTTTTAACCAATGACATCTGAGTATCTATTTATCCAGTTGAGTATGTGCAACAACAAACAAGTCTATTTCTGAAGGGGACAATAACAACATTTATTAGGAAATGTTCAACATTCAACGTCCTATAATAATCCAGGAACAGCATTCTTATAAAATATGATATAGCAAATGACTGTACTATGATTCAAGAGGTAAAGTTTGGACTATTTTAGAACAAACCCCTACAAATAAATCATGAAGTAATGACTGATTACCCTGAGAAAAATGGGAAATGGGAATCTTGCATGTAATGCTCCACTATCAACACTAGGTGGTGCTCTGCATTTGTTTAATCTGAGCTGTAGAGGATGTAACCCTGTATGACCTCCCAACGCACACATATCACCATCCTCACAGCCCTCCTTCTCATTGAGATTCAGCCCGAGTCTCATTCTGCACAAGGACACCGAGCTGATCTCATATGCCATGCTGCAGCGGCGGAGGAAAAATAGGTCACTCGGGCAGGGTGGGAGCAACATGAAAGAGGAGACAGAGAGGAGAAGGAGCAATGGAAACAACCGAAAAACAAAGGGAGGTGATGCAAGATAATTTGCTTCAGCCTAGAGATGCACCGATTGCAAATTCATTGGCCGATTCCGATTTCTGATTTTTTTGTAAGTGTGACCTGTCGATATAGATTTTTGCCAATTCCGATTCACAACTATAATTGACAGCATATAAACAAAACAAATGTAAAAATAAAAAAATACAAAAAATATATTTACATAATAAAATAAATGATTAAACATTACAATTTCCCTAACCTGTACTGTTACAGAGGTTTTCTCACTTAAACAACTCTAAAAATAAAGTGCTCTGGCACTGGAAAGAGGTAGAAATGAGTTGTGGTATATAACAAAATAGATGCAATTTCCCATTGTTTATAATTTTTTTGCCCCCTAATCTTATTAAATGTGTCATCTTTCACATCAAATTCCAAGTAACACCAAGTAAAATTCTCTTTCTCTTGCCCCTTTAAAAAAATCTACTAAGCCGTTAATTGAGCCCTGTGGTTCCCCGCGGTTTACTTTGGCACTACACACATTATAAATTGTGAACTCTGAGTGTTCTTCACTCAAATTGAAGAACTTCCACACTGATGACATGCTTGCATGCGGATGCGAGCATAGATCTGATGAAAAAACGTACTGGCTCTGTATCTGTCTGTGCCGATCTTGCAGAAAATCATCTAATTCTGCTCTCCGGCCAGTCAATCGGTGCATCACTACTTCAGTCACACCCACATCAGCCAAAATCAAGACTAATGAACAGCCATACATCTAGGTTAAATGGTCAAAGTGTTTTTCTGCTATACAGATGGTCTCAAATTATTTTTATAAAAAATGTTTTGTCAATTTATTATTGTGGTACCAACTATTTCAAATAAACCAGCCTCTAAATTACACATGAAAACAAATTAAACTGTGATTGTACACTTTGTGTGTCAATAAAACTGTATATATATACACATGGTACAATATATACACATGATAAAATATGCTGAAACAATCCAAAAGACTATTTTCAATAAAAAGGCCTAGACGGAACCTTAATAAAGTGAAGACACCTGCAGACTTTTTTTTACAGAAATTAAATACTATCTAAATAAAAGTATACATTTATTATTTAATATAATTAATAATAAATAGAAGCATGTGTGTGCGTGTGTGTATAATATGAATTTTAATTTTTAATAACAGAAACTAAATGAATACAATATAAATACATTTATGAATAAATGTTTATTTGAACAATACATAAATAAAATATAAATAAATGGAAGACTTTTTTTTCCAGATTTTCAGAGGTTATTTTGGGGGTATCACAGTGTCATAACCTGTAGCTTTTCCTGCAGAACTCGATCCATGATACAAACATAATCCCACTTCAACAATTACATCAGCTCAAGAAAAAGTCCCATTACCTTGTTTTCCTCTGACAACACACACAGGAATATGATCTAAAATGTCAGCAGGGCTGTAAAGCCAGATTCTGATGTTACGCCCCAGATGAATACATTTAAAACTAAGCAGTTCACTTCACTCTCTCTTAGTGCGGGTCGGTTTATAGGGCCATTAATGCTGGTAGGGCCCAAATAAGGTGCTTTGTAATGAAGGGCGATGCTTTTGTGGTCCTCTAATAAATGTCAGTGACTTATCCTGCATCCAAACAGCCTTTAAATGAAGCAGCAGGCTCTGGGAAACCAAGAACCCAACCAACCGCTTGTCTGCCGCAGCAAAGCCAGTCTCGTGCTTTGGCAGGAAGGGAGAGAAATGCCCTGTGTGTGGTCCATGGACTGACATATTGTGGTTTAATACATTGCCAAGTGATTATTTAATCTGAGCTCTGTATGAAAATCACACACAGATACCAGTTTCAGAAGTGCAAAAGCAAAAAAGAATGCATAGCCCCTAAATAAAATTAATAACAAACATTTCATTTTGTTAGCAGAAAATGAATTTGATAATAAAAACAATTTATACATTTATTTAAATAATTAAATGTGTAATATTTAAATAATATAATAGTTATACATTTATATATGAATTTATACATACATATATATATATATATATATATATATATACAGTACAGACCAAAAGTTTGGACACACCTTCTCATTCAAAGAGTTTTCTTTATTTTCATGACTATGAAAATTGTAGAGTCACACTGAAGGCATCAAAACTATGAATTAACACTTGTGGAATTATATATGGAATTATATACATAACAAAAAAGTGTGAAACAACTGAAAATATGTCATATTCTAGGTTCTTTTGCTTTGATTACTGCTTTGCACACTCTTGGCATTCTCTTGATGAGCTTCAAGAGGTAGTCACCTGAAATGGTCTTCCAACAGTCTTGAAGGAGTTCCCCGAGAGATGCTTAGCACTTGTTGGCCCTTTTGCCTTCAGTCTGCGGTCCAGCTCATCCCTAAACCATCTCGATTGGGTTCAGGTCCGGTGACTGTGGAGGCCAGGTCATCTGGAGCAGCACCCCATCACTCTCCTTCTTGGTCAAATAGCCCTTACACAGCCTGGAGGTGTGTTTGGGGTCATTGTCCTGTTGAAAAATAAATGATGGTCCAACTAAACACAAACCGGATGGAATAGCATGCCGCTGCAAGATGCTGTGGTGGCCATGCTGGTTCAGTATGCCTTCAATTTTGAATAAATCCCCAACAGTGTCACCAGCAAAGCACCCCCACACCATCACACCTCCTCCTCCATGCTTCACAGTGGGAACCAGGCATGTAGAGTCCATCCGTTCACCTTTTCTGCATCGCACAAAGACACGGTGGTTGGAACCAAAGATCTCAAATTTGGACCCATCAGACCAAAGCACAGATTTCCAGTGGTCTAATTTCCATTCCTTGTGTTCTTTAGCCCAAACAAGTCTCTTCTGCTTGTTGCCTTTCTTTAGCAGTGGTTAAGGATGGCTGAAGCGAAACAGTCGTTCCGAAGCTTTGCGAGATCCCGAAGCGCAGATGTGTCGAAACACTGATCCGAAGCGTGATTCGAAACACCCATGTCACGTGACTATGACCAAACGAAGCCTCGAAGTGTTTCACTAATTGTTTCATCAGGTGTGGTCCGCCGAATCAGCGTTTGATTGGAACGGTCGGGAACAGACCACACAATCGCACATCTGTATAAAAGTGAAATAAACGCATTTTGACCTCGTGGGTTTTTGTGAGAGGAGTTTGACTTTGAGATAGCGGATTTTTGGTGATATAGTGACATAGTGCGATTTGATTAGTTATAGGCAATTTAGACTTACATTTAAAATTACACAACACATTGACTGAGAGGCTAGAGACAGACAGAGTATACATATAGTGACACATTAATAGATACATAGATATAAATATATATAGACAGCTAGATTAATAGATAGATACATATATAGATAGATTACAGATACATATATAAATACATATATTATAGATAGATACATATATAGATACATAGATTAGATACATATCTAGATACATAGATCGATTCATATATAGATAGATAGATTTGGATAGATAGATAAAATGGAAGCTCCCCAGAAGAGATGCCGTACATCTGTGGTGTGGGAGCATTTCCATTTAGAAACCCCAAATAAAGTGAGATGTGTGTATTGTGATCGGCAGCTAGCCTACTGCAATAATACATCATCCATGATGCGCCATTTGAGGAGCACTCATCCTGCCATTTTGTAGGGTGCAGAGGATGGCATTCCCCCTGTACCTAGGCCTGCTACTGACACTGCTGGGCCATCTAAGCAAGGTATGCATTGTTTGGGATATAATTATAATTGAAATATAATTACAACCTTTTGGGACACTGTTTATAAAGTTTATAAGTTATATAAAGCACTGATTATAAACACTGGAAGGTTTCCAAATAATGAACCAGTAGGCTATACTTTTAATAGATGTGCACTAATTGAAGCTGTATTTTTCCAATGTATTTGTCTGAAAGTATGTTTTGTCTTCTCTTTTAAAAGTCAGACAGAGGGAATTGGATGAGGCTCTTATAAACATGGTGGTGAAGGATCTGCAGCCCTTCACCATCGTGGACGATGAGGGATTCAGGGCATTTGTGAACAAGCTTGATCCAAGCTATGTCCTCCCATCCCGGAAGGTGCTTAAAATAATGGTCAGCGAAAAGTACAACAAAGCCAAGGAGAAGACAATGGAGGACCTACAAAAGGCCGAATTTGTTAGCCTTACAGCTGACATGTGGTCCTCCATTAATATGGATGGATATCTTGGTGTGACTTGCCATTACATAACACCAGAGGCAAAAATGGCAACTGTTGTACTGGGTGTAAGGAGGTTTTACCAAACCCACACAGCCCAGCATCTCATGGAGGCTAAAGCCTTGCTAATGGCTGAGTGGGGAATAACCTCCAAAGTTCAGTGCATGGTGACTGACAATGCAACTAACATGATCCTAAGTGCCCAGCTACTCCACCTTCGCCATGTCCCATGTTTTGCTCATACTTTAAATTTGATTGTGAAAAAGGCACTAGATCAAACCCCAGTCATCAATGAAATACGCCAGAAGGCCAGAAAGATAGTGGGGTTGTTCAGATCCAGCTGCAAAGCAAAGGACAAGCTTGTGGAGATGCAGAGCTTGATGGGAAGACCAACTCTGAAACTGATACAGGAGGTTGACACGAGATGGAACAGCACATTTGACATGCTACAGCGCTTGTTGACATGCTACTGTTCACTTAGGTAGGCCACAATGACCATACTACCCATGTGATTGGCCATAACTGTCATATTATTGTCATTATTATAAATATGTGTTTCTCCTGTTTTGGCTCATAGGCTCACATCTGCAAGAAGGTCTGCACTCCAGATGTGGAGGTTATGAGAGTTTTAGAGCCTTGGCACTGGCTACACTGCTGGACCCAAGGTTCAAAAATGTGGCATTTGGAAATGCTGCCAAAGCCCAGGAAGCTGAAAAGCATATCACACTGGAGTGTGCTTCACTGATGCGTTCAAACACAAATCCTGGTGAGCAGTTTCAGTCTGTGTTATGTTATGTAATCTGAATCATGTAATATAATATATCCTTCATATATGCCGTCAGTTTAGGATTTGTTACTAATTGCTGTTTTCATTTTTATTCAGACCCAGAAATGTCAACATCACACCCATCATCATCATCATCACCATCACCATCAACATCAACACCAGTAGAAACACAGGACAGTTTATGGGAACTTTTTGATACTCGCATCCATCAAACCAAGATGATACACAATGCTACAGCTGATGCCACAGTGGAAGTGAAAAAATACATCAACGATGCGTATTTGCCCAGAACTCATGATCCACTAACTTACTGGAAAGAGAGAGCAGTAATCTTTCCTCATTTGTATGTCCTTGCAAAAAAATATCTTTGTATGCCAGCAACAAGTGTCCCTTGTGAGAGGACTTTTTCAAAGGCTGGAGAAATTATCTGTAAAAAAAGAAGTAGGCTAAGTCCTTCCACAGCAGATAAATTAATATTTTTGAATAAAAATCTCTAAAAAAGTGAGACATTGTGGCTTGATTTCTTTTATTAATATTCATTTTTCATGACCAAAATAACATTATGCACAGTGAGGAGCCTATAGGTTACAAGCTTCACATATTAGAACATTATAATAATAAAAAAACAACACATTTTTTTAATGGCTCGTCAAGGTTGTTTCAGATCAACACCTGCAAGTGACCACTAGGTGTCACCGTTGAGACGGGTGTCGGATTGATTCGAAGCCTCGAAACAATATGGCACATTTGGTTCAACTGTTTCATTGGTTCACGAGGCCTCGATTTTGCCATCACTAGCAGTGGTTTCCTAGCAGATATTCTACCATGAAGGCCTGATTCACACAGTCTCCTCTTAACAGTTGTTCTAGAGATGTGTCTGCTGCTAGAACTCCGTGTGCCCAACCCCATTTATAAGGCAAGAAATCACACTTATTAAACCTGACAGGGCACACCTGTGAAGTGAAAACCATTTCAGGTGACTACCTCTTGAAGCTCATCAAGAGAATGCCAAGAGTGTGCAAAGCAGTAATCAAAGCAAAAGAACCTAGAATATGACATATTTTCAGTTGTTTAACACTTTTTTGTTATGTATATAATTCCATATATAATTCCACATGTGTTAATTCATAGTTTTGATGCCTTCAGTGTGAATCTACAATTTTCATAGTCATGAAAATAAAGAAAACTCTTTGAATGAGAAGGTGTGTCCAAACTTTTGGTCTGTACTATATATATACATACACACACACATATTATATATATATATATATATATATTAAATTATTACATTTATTCAATATAATAACATGTATTAAATATTATAATAATTATAATTAATAATAACATTTTAAATGTATATATTTGTATGAATTAAAGTTTGAAAATAAAAATTAATTTAATACAAAATAAATACATTTTACCTATTAATTACTTAAATCTAATTTATTATTAATTTAAATTTACATTCATTGATTATTTTAATATATAATTAATAAAACATTTATAAATAATGTAATAACAACAACAACAATAAAAATAATTATTATTATACATTTTATTATTAACAGAAAGGTTATTTCATGCATTAATGGTAATGGGTTTGTGTCCTATTTTCTTTTCCTGCTTGTCTTGTACTGTTTTTCTGGATGTCAAGAGCGTGTGGCTATGCTGAATGATGTCTGGACTGTGCTTTACTGTCGCGTGTGCTCTTCCTGTGCTAAATTCCCCTGCATTTCCTGCTCTCTTTACAAAACACTATGAAGGGCTAACCAGAAGGTTACTGTACCCACAACGGCAAAATGTCAAGTAACCACACTGATATGTCAGTGGGTTAGTGGCTTTTGTCTCTGCACGAGATTTAGGACAATCTGAAACAACGAGGGGTTCATCAAATCCACCCAACATGCTAAATGCCCCTTATTTTCTTATTCACCCTACAAACCCTTTACCCACTTTCCAAACAATTCCTGTATTGTTGGATACAGAGTTCAGGAAGTTTTCTCATGACATAACTTCCCAAACAACTCCCTAGTCCCCCCTTTTTCTTTCGAAGACATTCGTCTTCACATATATCACAGCATTTCACATCACTGTGGATTTTCCAGTTTCATTTCTTCCTATTCTTAATAAACACGTTATCCAGAAGTCAGGTAAATTCCATAATTCAATTCTATTAATTCTGTTTTCTGTTCTGATGCTGAAAAACAAGCCATTCAGTAAGATGGAAATGCATTCAATATACAATGTAGAAATCTGTACTACAGATAAAAAAAGAAAAAGGTGTTTATATGAAATTTTAAATATAGCAGAAACAAACATTAAAAGTAAAAGGTATTTACATGCATAGCAAAATATACATCTATTATTTGTTTATTAGTCTGATAATAAACATGGTTTAAGGCATTAAACATAAGCCGTGTATGTTTGTGCACGCACTTAAAGAAAATGATTGAGTAAATTATTGCTTTTATGCACACAAAATAATAAAGTCATCAAAACTATGATTTTTAAAAATTTCATTTTTTAATTACATTTTAACTATTCAAATGTGCATATAAATTTCCATGTAAAACTATGAAATTGTATAGTATTTTTGCAAAAAACGAATTATATTTATCTACAATATAAAGCTTATTAAAAAAATAATTGATAAAAAAAAGTTTCTAATCTATCTATCTATCTATCTATCTTTTTTTGTTCAATTCTGCTGTTTTGCATTGCCACTTGATGTCAGATGTAAAATGTAGGTCCTGAAGCAAAAATCTCCGATGACCAGAAAAGGCATTCACAACAACAGACAAGAGCATCATATATGATTTACATGCAACACGAGGATCATTCATGATTCACAGCATCGTAGCACATTAATCATTCACGCACATCACAACCAGCGCACCTTCCTTCACCAGAGCAGAGCAACACATGAGGGAAAACACATGAACATTTCATGCTATGATGACATTATGAGGGATGAGAAACGAGTGAGAATAAGACGAGACGTACCATGTGGTAGTTGACAATCTCCTGCAAACTCTCGCCACACTTTTCCAGACAATCCTGTAAAAACACAAGAACAGCTCACAATCATCATAATTCAAATGAGGTTTTCATTATCTGGGACTGGTAATTCAATCTCATGTCTGTTCTCGTATCAACATCTATTAATATTCTGGATCCACGTAGAGTCCGTCTGACAAGGAAAACAAGTCCCGCTGAGCGTGCAACAGCTTTTGTCAAAATGGAAATGTAATTGTTGGTCTGACTAGATGTTTTTACAGTGGAAAATGCAAATAGCAGCAGGTTTTAATAAGATGCTCAACATTAGTCAGTTGGATACAAGAGAAGAGAAGCCAGAAAGACTCTTAACAGCATTTACAGATGGCGGCAATGAGTCTAACCCTACTGGCACTACTGACAGAGAGAAAGGGCGAGAGTACAGGAGCCCTGGCCTGCTTCTTTTTGACTAAATCCATGTCTAATCAGGGTCAAAGAGTGTCTGAGACACTCAAAACAGCAGTCTGACGCCCACATGTCAGTGAGCCTGCCAGTAAAGAGCTCACAATTAAAAGCAGACGCACGTCTAGGGCAGAGAATCTAAAAAAAAAATTACTAGTGATTTATTGTGTACAGATTTGTTAACAATCTTGAACGACTACAATCTTTTTTTACAGCATCAGAGCAAAAGAAATAGTGAGTGACACAAAATACTATTCTATACATTTGCCTATTGCAAATTTATTTATTTTTTGTAATAAATGGTAGGCCTACTTCCAATAATTAAATAAATGAAATAATAAATAAATAAATAAATGAAATAATACATTGATATTAATATTATAATTTTTTTTTAATTATTCAATAATTATTACCATAATAATATAAATATATAACACATAATAAATAACAATTAAAGCAATAAAAAAAAGTAATTAATATATAATTAATAATTAAATTAAAAATAGATAAAAAAAATTGTGTCACGTCACTGGCATTGCTTGCACCAACGAAGGCATTAGCCAATCATATCGCCTTGTGTAAATACCCTAGTGCAGACGCTAGCCAATCGCATTCATGCAACACCAGAAATGTAATGACGTTCGCGTGAAACTTCAGACACACCCTCTGTCAAGCGCTGACATCGAAGCCCTGTGTGAATGCAACGTTACAATTCCCATTCTGACCCTCATTATCTGAAAGGATAAAAGCAAAATGATAGACAAAACACACACATGTATATGATAAAATATTACCGATATCATCTGGTCCTTCTTGCACTGCTGGGATAGGTCACGGATGCCGTTGATAAAGAGCTTGTTGGCGGTGACATATGCTTTCCCAGCTTCAATCATACCACCACACAACTTTACCAGCTATCAAAAGACAACCAGAGAGAGAAAGAGTTTAGCATAAGACACAATAAATCATCTATGCATAATGCGTTTTAGATTATCAGCAGAAACTTAAAGTCTTAAACAACCTCAACTGTGCTGCCGAAGCAGAATATTAAAACCTCTTGACATTTAGCAGCAAAACACAATTATTTAATGAAATATTGATCATGTTGAGCGTTACTACCTCATATTCTATACATTTACTTAATTCTTAAATTAGTATTTAATATTTTTTTTTTTGATTTTATTATTATGGAAAGTACACTTTCCCATCCATCTTTGGTTAAAATTATAATTTTTTTTAGTTAATAATGCTAATATTTAACAATGTTTAGTTAATACTATTAAAAACTAATATTTTTGTTTCTTTCATGGTGGGGATTTTGATTTATCTTCATGCAGAAGATTCATTCAGTGAGTGAGATTCCAAAAATTACAAATTAAAAGTATTTTTATGTTATAAATGAGCCTTAAATGTGTCTTATCATTTTATTACAATTTTAATATATAGGTGGAAACAAGAGAATTCATTCTTCAGTATAAAAAACTTGTTACTGAAGCTGTAAAGTTGTCTAAATCATAATACAGAGCATGTGGTCTTATTATAACTTCATTACTGTATTCACGCAATTCTGTGAGGAGTCAAAATGATCCATGCAGTGCATTTAAATAAACATTTGGTTAACCAAAACTTGAAAGATTTCTTGAAATCACTCAAACACACACACACAGCAGGTGCGGTCTCATGTGTGCAGTAATTCTCCTCACTAATGTGCCAAATACTAGTTCCCACATTTAAAAGCCAAGGCAAAAATGTCCCACTTTCACACATGCCACACATCCCAGACTCAGCGGAGGGCTCTCACATGTGGTTGTGTGTTTGCTTTATGCCTGATGGGACACATTCTCAGATGGGCTCCATGTGTCTGTCCCTGTGTTAAGAGTCGAGCCCGAACCAGAGCCCAATGTTTAGTTCCTTATTCTTCCTCTATTGTTCTTTCTTCTGTATTTTATCTTCCTCTTTCTAACCTCAGTTGCCGTTTCGAATGCATCCACACACGCAGCCAGCTGAAAATATCAGCTCGGGGAAAAATCTCTTAATTTCCCACACTCCTCATGAGTTAAACTAACAAACGTAGAGAGCCTTGTTCTAGACAGCTGCTGAACAGACCCACAGACTCCACATCTGAACAGCCAGACGCAAGAACTTACAAGAAATTGTCGTGCAAAAATAGATCGAAATGCATCATTTACTGTTAGTCCAGTCTAAGTTTCCTAAGATTCCTCTTCAGGGCGACTTCCCCAACATTTTCTTGGAGAAAAATCCCATGAGACCATAGTTCTGTGCTGAAGCTGTTGTGCTGCTGAACTTATCAAAAGCTGCACGTTGTTATGATTAAGTTGCATGGAAACTCCAAACAACGACAAACAGCTTAACCAAATGCATAAGAGGAGACCAATACATTTCTCTGCATCACTGCACCTAAAAACATGCATATCACACTTTGCATGCATACATATATGCTAATCAGTAAATTGCACCACGTACAAAACATGAAAACATAAAAATGAATAAAAATAAAAATAAATCGTTTCTAATATTAATTTTAAGTCATTTGTTTTAAAATCTTAATAATTTAGGAAGAAATAAGTAAATACCAAAGAAGACCTTTAAAGTGACAGGTGTAAAATAAAATAAAATAACACCTTGACTTCATGTCAACTGCCCAAAAGCTAGTGTCTTGGGAGCACTAGACTAGACTGCTGTAGTACAGTATTGGATCGTCCTGTCGATGAGGTCCAGCCAATCATTACAGCATTTAAGTAGGATTACCATCACTATACATTCATCCACAACACTCCTCTAATCTCATATATTAGAAATGTCCTTTCTGATCATGGTTCTGCACATGTTCTTTCTGCTTTCTCTGCTGGATTTACACTAGCATTTGCACACTGATGATCCGTAAAGCCTGAGGTTGACCGATTGACCTTGTTGTGGAAGCAGCTGATGTCAGTGTTTGGCTACATAAGTCTTGGAAGGTATTAGATGTGATTTCTAACAAATCTAAGCTGTGATTTTCAACCATACGGCGTAAATTCACTCTGACAGGGTTTAGAAGGTCAAGCGAGAGCTTCAAAGCGCCTTACTGTACCTTATCAAGCTTGGCTTCGATCTCCACCACCTCCGTCTCCACCTCATCAATATTGGCCCTGGAACACAAACCAGATGATGACGTGAATTATTTTGGCTCGACAATCGTAACTTGATGAATGACAAAGAAAGAAACAGATTAACAGGATCTACATTTCATTTCGTATTCAGTCGAAATAGTTTGTTAGAGTTCAAATGTTGGCAATATCATCCTGTCATACTAATCTTACTATATTTGCAGTATATAGTATGCACACTCGCCAAAACTTTATTTGCTAAAATGTGCAGTATAAAACAAATCACACTGCATACAAAACTGTATCTCATAATGCAATGCTTTTTTGTCAATTTAGTGAAACTGAAGTATATAAATATATAATTAAATATTTAATTGGATAATAAAAAGGGAAGACCCAGATTTTCTAATTGTAAAAAGGTAGGGGGAAAAAAAACAGGGCTGAAACTGCAGTTTTTATTAATATGAATGTAAATGTGTAGTATGAATTAAATATGACATTGCTAAGATGAGATTCCTACACAAACAATATGCAAAAAACTTTTATCGGGATGGTATTACTTTCTCCAAAGTCTGGTTGCACACTCAAAATGATGTTCTTTCCCACAGCCAGTAAAGTACACTTTTTTTTTAGTGCATACTGTAGCATGACACAAATACGCAAATAAAGCACAGCCATTGTGTGACTTAATGGTGTTTTAACATCAGGTTTACTGTAATTATGAGCTTCTGAATAGTGAAAACTTTTAATATCTCTCAAATTACAATTTGCCTTTTTTAGGCAGCTCTGACATGTAAAACCAACCAAAACGACAGCAGCTTCAACAGTTCAAGTCTTTAATCTTGTAATTATGGTCATCCTGACGAGACCTGAACACACCAGTATCCTCCGCAAAGACAACTGACCAATCAGATCTGGCCTTCTCTTTTCAGAAGTGCCGAAATTACATGTTGCAGTCTCCTCCCTTTTTCCATCATGCAGTCTTCCTGCATAAGAAAGCCTTTTCCTCTGAACTGTGAGGCTGTTTTAAAGCCTCAGGCTTTTCGTTAAGCTCTATCACTGAGATCTGAACTATTTCATCTCTCTGTCTCTCGCTGTGCTCTGTGTGTGACGTGTTTGAGGGAGGCTGCACTGATCCACCTACAACTCCTGCCAGCACCAGACTCGAACCGGCGACCTTCTGGTAACTAGTCCAAATCTGCCCCCGTGTACATGTATACGTGTGTGTGTGTGTGTGTGTGCGTAACGACATGCATATATACATATATATTAGGGCTGCACGATATGTCGTTTAAGCATCGATATCACGATGTACGAATCCACGATAGTCACATCGCAGGATGTGCGATGTAGGCTGTCGTAGTTGATCCGTTATTCATTAACTGTACGGGCCAGCTGCTCCCCTTGACGAATGTGACTCGCGGATTAATTGCACAGCTTAACCATCATTGAGTGAAAGTTTATCATGTTTATCAAACACATTATGCATGTGTTTTTAAGTCCTGTCAGTTTAACAGGGCAGAGAGAGAGAGAGCGCGCGAGAGAGAGAGCTCGAGAGAGAGCGCTCGAGAGAGAGCGCGCGAGAGCGCGAGAGAGAGAGAGAGAGAAAAAGAGAGAGAGAGAGAGAAAGCGCGAGAGAGAGAGCGCGAGAGAGAGACAGCGAGAGCACGAGCTCTGGCCGCACGCTCATCATCTTCAAACAACACGAGCGCTGTCTTGCTCTCTCTCCCTCGCGCATATTAATCAATTGACACGATGGTGTCGATGTTTAAATAATTTAAAATGAAAGTGTGCTCACCCCATTTTTGTTTGTAAGAAAAAATTTGATTAGATTTCATATTGCAATATATATCGCAGAAAAATAAAATATCGCAATGTCATTTTTTCCCCAATATCGTGCAGCCCTAATATATATGCACACACCGTATTTTTCGGACTATAAGTCGCACCTAAGTATAAGTCGCATCAGTCCAAAAAAATACGTCATGACAAGGAAAAAACATATATAAGTCGCACTGGACTATAAGTCGCATTTGTTTAGAACCAAGAACCAAAGAAACCAAGAAAACATTACCGTCTACAGCCACGAGAGGGTGCTCTATGCTGCTCAGTGCTACTGTAGCCTACCACTGAAAACAACTGAAAACTGTTAACTGAAATATTAACTTAATTTATTGAACAAATTTCATTAGAGTTAAGGCCCTTTCACACCGGATGCGTAACGAAAAAGCGAAACGAAAAAGCGAATAGTTCGCGTGCGAATAGTTCGCGTCAAAACCATTCACATCAGCCGCGACGCGAATTTGCGATGTCTGTGACGTTCAGAGAGCTTCAACATTCCAAAACTTTCGCGCCGACAGTTGAGAAAATGGACACTTCAACATCATCATCCAGTGAAGACGAGCTTTTCATTTTCTTTAAAAGACAGAAAAGAAGGTTTTGGGTGCACCCAGTCCTAAACAACAGAGTCTGAAGGGGAGTATGCCAATCTTGTACAGGAGCTAAAACTTTATCATGGCCGGTTCCACACTTACTTTCGGATGTCTGTGGGACAATTCGAGGAGCTCCTTCAGATAGTGGCACCACATCTGACGAGACAAACCACAAACGTCAGGGAACCAATTGATCCGGAGCAGTGTCTGGCAGTCTGCTTAAGGTGAGCTGTCCTCTTAAAAACATCAGCCCATAGAACTACTGCTAAAATTCGCGCTCTGCAGCGTCTGTGAACACAAAGCCCGCCTTCTTTGATTTGATTAGTCATCTCAAATATTCTGACACTTTGACGGGCAATGACAGGCCAATGAGACTCAGATGAAGCCTTTTTTGTCGCCTCAAAAGTAAAAAAAAATCGACATTGAAGCGAAAAAAATAAAGGCGTTTTTTCGCCTCAGCACATTCGCGTTCGGTGTGAAAGCACTCATTACACAAACCGCTGATCAAAAAATAATACCATCGCGCGAATTATTCGCGCGTCAAAATCGCGTCCAGTGTGAAAGGACCTTTAGAGTAACCTCTGTTTTACACCAGTCCCTCACAAGTTTCTATCTCACTCCAAACTTTCTTTCTGCTGCTTGATTACCGTTTTCGGCTGCAGATTTTACTACCTGCAGTTTGTAGTCTGCAGAATAGGATTTTCTTGGGGGCATTTTGTTTGCATTCAGTCTTTCTCAGTTGTCTTTAAGTTAATATTTCAGTTAACAGTTTTCAGTGGTAGGCTACAGGAGCACTGAGCAGCATAGAGCGCCCTTTCGCGGCTGTAGACGGTAATGTTTTCTCTTGGTTCATTTCTCTTGGTTCATGTCAAATAAATTTTGATAAATAAGTCGCACCTGACTATAAGTATATATATATATATATGCATGCACACACACACAGACACAAAATGTGTACTTTTGTAAGAAATTATTATTTATTTATATTTGTGATATACCATCATTGCAAAACACACTACATGAAACATGTCAAGTGAGACACGAGTGCCAAATATGTCCAGAATTAACATGACAGTAACAAAGCACTGACTTACAATTTTGTCTTGTAGATTAAAAAAAAAAGATCCCCTAAACTTACATTAAAAGAGGGACTTTTTGTGCCATTAAACAACTGCCTTGAAAGCATCCAGAACATCCCTGTAACCACATTGCAATACCCTAAAAGCCACTCAAAACACCTTTGCAACTGCACAGTTATGTCTGGCAACCACCTAAAACTCCCAGCATCACAGTGGTGGCGGGTTTTAGACAGACAGGCACTTCTTTAGAAAATGAATAATCACTCTTCTATCACTAAATGGTGTCACAAAGATATTTAAAGTGCTACTTATCATTGAATTCAACAGTTTTTGTTCATTCTTTGTATAATCTGCTCCATAATAAAGTTTTTATCCCTAGAAAAACATTTGCTCATTCTGGGAATCCTGCCCTGACAACGATCCCAGGTCCAGTTTATATAAGGGCTCACAACTTGATGAACTTCATGAGGAGTGTTTCTGTGGAGAGTGACAGTATGGCAGCTCCAGCAGCTCTCTGACCTCCTGATGTGTTTGTAGAGGGCTCCGCAGCCAGACCGATATATACAACACAGACCGGAAGTTAACTTAGGGCCAGGCGCGTGCGCCCGATGAAACCGTCTATATATATGCAACAGTGCTGTTGAGGGTAAGATGTTCACCACAACGGATCAGCACTGAAGACTGTTCAATAAAACACACGAGTGCTGTTGTAGGTTGAGATGCTGAACCAGCAGAGACATGTTTGCTTCTGTCTCAGTGTCTAGCTGACTTCACATCCTCTAGCATGGCAGGGCTCTGGAGCTACACCCACAAAACCAGTCTACACTGCTGAAAACCAGACAAAAGAAATCGTCTCAGGTTACGAATGTAACCATGGTTCCCTGAGAGGGAACGAGACACTGCGTCCTCTGAGGGGACACTATGGGGAACACCTCGTCGTGACCCGTGTCTGAAGCATACTTTGAAAAACGCCAACGTGTTGGCCGGCGACAGCCTCTGACGTCACTACCAGCGCGACTATAAATACGCGCCCGTAGGACCCGTCACTATCTTCTTCGTGAAGCTTGCGTCCGAAGCATGGCAGGGAGCTAGAGGACGCAGTGTCTCGTTCCCTCTCAGGGAACCATGGTTACATTCGTAACCTGAGACGTTCCCTTTCAAGGGAACTTCGAACTGCGTCCTCTGAGGGGACACTATGGGGAACAGTATACCCACGCCGCCATGCTGAGGGGAGTGCAGACCAGAATCATGGCAAACACTAAGTACCAACTCTACCGCTTTTCTCTTCACCGGGAGTCGCCCCTGGGACGGTCTGACGGCTGCCTTATGACATTATCCCTTACGGCCAAAGGCCTAAGCTACATACCCAACTTATCCTGTAGGGCCTTGGCCCGGGGTAGAGCTAAAGGCTTGGAATCACGGAGATTCCTTTAAAGGGATACGGCTAAGAGCCTGGCACTTCCCTCTACCAAGTCTTTGCCTGTCACACAGGGGCTACTGCTAGCTTTCGCAAAAACCTGCCGAAAGGGCTGTCCCTACAGCACTCTAGTAGCGGCGCCCTGTTCTAGATAGGTATCCGAGGATACCTAGGTGGAGTGGTGCCCAAGATGAACGGGGCTTAAACCAACTCAAGAAAAGGGCACGAAGCAGCAGCGCGAAGCCCTTACCATCTAGGGATTTTAGAAAGAACGCAGAGACTAGCGTGCGAACTTACCACAATGTGGATTTTAGAAAGTGCGCAAAGACTCCCGTGCACACTTACCATAACATGGATTTAAAATACTGTTCTAAGGAGGGGTTCTCGTGGGACTCTGTCAGAGCAGCTCGTAGAAGAATGGCCCGGGAGCAGAGCAATTGGAGGCCTCAGCCCCTGCCTCAGCAGGATGCCTGCTCTCACAGAGCGTCTCAAACAGTATGTGGTACTGGAGCGCTCTGAAGAACCGGGAATCAGTCTCCCAAGAGAGGAAGACTCCGAGCTCCGAGCAGCATGCTCATAGGTGACCCTTTCAGAAAAGGGGGGTGCTGCTGAACTACCCGAGAATTGCCCACACAGCCCCCCCAAGTTGAGGGGGCTTGGGGTGTACAATAAGTACACACCGGTTGGATGAAGCCCAAGGAACACCGGGGCGAATCATCCCGAGAAAGGGAACGAAGCGGAGCGCGTAACCCTTACCATACAGGATTTTAGAAAGTGCGCAGAGTCTTGCGTGCACACTTACCACTTCACGTGGATTTCAGAAAGTGCGCAGAGTCTTGCGTGCACACTTACCACTTTACGTGGATTTGAGAAAGTACACAGGCAAGCGTGTGTACTGAAAGGTTACCTGACAACCACAGTATGTGGGAGCTCACATTCAGAGAGGCCTGTGAAGCCTGCTACCTGATAACCACAATATGTGGGAGTTCATCTACAGAGAGGCCTAGAGAGGCTTACTATCTGTTACCAGATAACCACCTCAGTGGAAACTGAAAGCAATA
Source organism: Carassius carassius (assembly GCF_963082965.1). Lineage (NCBI taxonomy): Eukaryota > Metazoa > Chordata > Actinopteri > Cypriniformes > Cyprinidae > Carassius > Carassius carassius. Next base: position 22,306,307 of record NC_081800.1, read on the forward strand.
TGGAACTCAACTCCAGGGAGGCTTGGTGAGGCCTACCACCTGACAACCACAAATCGCGGGAGCTCGTATTTTCTTTATGAAACGCACAGTATGTGGGAGCTAAATCTCCAGGGAGGCCTGGTGAGGCCTACCACCTGGCAACCACAGTATGTGGGAGCTCGTCTTCAGAGAGACCTGATGAAGCCTACTATCTGAAAACCACAATGTGCTATTTAGTGGAACGCACAATATGTGGGAGCTAAATCTCCAGGGAGGCCTGGTGAGGCCTACCACCTGGCAACCACAGTATGTGGGAGCTCGTCTTCAGAGAGACCTGATGAAGCCTACTATCTGAAAACCACAATGTGCTATTTAGTGGAACGCACAATATGTGGGAGCTAAATCTCCAGGGAGGCCTGGTGAGGCCTACTACCTGGCAACCACAGTATGTGGGAGCTCGTCTTCAGAGAGACCTGGTGAAGCCTACTATCTGAAAAAAGCCACAACATGCTATTCCGTGGAAACGCATAGTATGTGGGAGCTAAATCTCCAGGGAGGCCTGGTGAGGCCTACTACCTGGCGACCACCGAACGTGGGAGCTCACCTTCAGAGAGACCTGGTGAAGCCTACTATCTGAAAACCACAATATGCTATTTAGTGGAGACGCACAGTATGTGGGAGCCAAATCTCCAGGGAGACCACCCAGCCCCTCATGTTGAGGGAAGCGATGCTTGAGGTGCATAACAAATACACACTGGTTGGATGAAGCCCAAGGAACACCGGGGGCGAATCATCCCAAGAAAGGGAACGAAGCGGAGCGCGTAACCCTTACCATACAGGATTTTAGAAAAGTGCGCAGAGTCTTGCGTGCACACTTACCACTTTATGTGGATTTCAGAAAGTGCGCAGAGTCTTGCGTGCACACTTACCACTTTACGTGGATTTCAGACAGTGCGCAAAGCGTTAACGTGCACACTGACCATTATGTGGCTTTGAGAAAGTACACAGGCAAGCGTGTGTACAGAGAGGTTCCCAAGCATCGCAGAGGCGCTGGATCGCACGGGAGCGGTGAGCTCCAACCCTCTTTTCTAGGCGAGGGGAGCATCACCTCGCCAGGCGGCCCCTCAGAGGACGCAGTTCGAAGTTCCCTTGAAAGGGAACGTCTCAGGTTACGAATGTAACCATGGTTCCCTGAGAGGGAACGAGACACTGCGTCCTCTAGCCGGACATCTATGGAATTCCCTGCAGTGCTGTGCCAATTCTTTGGCCACCTAGCTACTGTAAGGAAACTCACAGAGATTGTTAGTAGACATATAACCACCAGCACCGTCCACCTAACCTCGATCAGGTGGAAGCTGGTGGCTACAGGGGAATTAGGCAGGGGAGGACAAAAAACAGAGGTTAAAAACAGAGGTTAAAAACATCCGGAGCTACTAGGTCATACTACCGCTCTGACCCGGGCGAGGACGCTGCCTCGTCCGAATCACGTCCCTCAGACCCTGCTTACCGCTCCGTGACCCGCGGTTCCTCTTGCCCCTGCCCTTAGGCGGGGGAGGAGCGCGAGCCGCAACACTAGCCTTCTGCGCCCCTCTACGACCCTCAGATCGAGATGAGCCAGGACCCCTGAGTTGCTCGGGCTCGGACCTGGACCTTCGTGGAATGAAGGATTTAAAGGCCGCTGAGCGCGCCCTTGCCTCCCTGAACTTCCCGACCACCATCTCGATGGAGGTACCAAAAAGCTCAGAAGGCGAGACCGAAGCATCGAGAAGAAACCCCCTTTCTTCCTTCCCGATGTCAGCCAGGTTCACCCACAGATGTCTCTCCGTCACCACCATGGCCGCCATAGACCTGCCCATGGCGGAGGCGGCCTGCTTGGTAGCTCGGAGAGAGAGGTCTGTGGTGCGGCGCAGCTCGGCTACCTGGTCAGGTGAAAGGCCCTCACCTGTATCCAGGTCCTTCAGCAGGTCAGCCTGGTAGGCCTGGAGCACCGCCATCGTGTGCAGTGAAGCCACAGCCTGACCGGCTGCCGCGTATGACCTGCCATTTAAGCGGGATGTATCTTGGAGGGGCTTAGATGGCAAAGCGGGAGATTTAAGAGAGGATGTTTGCCCCACAGAGAGATAGCAAGCCAGCGTCTCTTCTACAGGGGGCATCCTCTCATAGCCATTCTCATGCAAGCCCTCGATATTAGCATAGCTCGTATGCTGAAACCGGTGGATGCGAGAGGAAAACGGCCTCTTCCATTCCTTTTCGACTTCTGCATGTAAGTCAGGCAAGAATGGAAGGCTCACCTGGGCTGGAGGGCTATGGTCAGACAAGTACCGCTCAGCAAGGCGACCTCGTGGCGCCACCTTGCTGGCACGCTTCCATGGCAAATCTAATTTTGCCGTGGCGCGATCCATAACCTCTAACAGCTCCTCATACGCGGGACAGGAGGATTGAGAAGGCTCAGCCTCAGCTTCTTCACCACTCTCAGACATCTCCTGCTCTTCCTGGGTAGAACCCAGCAGAGCACTAACTTCAGTGTCAGAATGGGTTAATGATACCACATCTGCCTCCCGAAGTTCGCTCTCGTTCGCCGCCAGAGAGTGTGAAAAGGAAGGTCCCTCTCTACACTCCTCAGCGAGATCCATTTGTGATCCCCACGAGCTCATTCTCCTCCGTGCCTCGGCAACGGCGGGACCTGAGCCGCGGGATCCAGATGGCTGTCCCTCTTTCCTCGAAAAGAGAGACAAACGAGAGTGGAGCTTTCTCAGAGAGAAACGCTCGCAGTGCACGCAGACCGCCCCCTCAAGGACATCGCGCGCGTGCTCTTCGCCCAAACAAGAGACGCAAAGAGTGTGCGTGTCATCGGGTGTCAGATAACGCTGACACGGATGCACACACTGTCTAAACGCCTTGCTAGTGGAAGCCATGATGAAAACAGTAATAGATCGCTCTTACCGTTTTGGTCGTTTCTCAGATGCACGCTTCAAACAAAACAGTCAACTGAAGACGAAGAAGATAGTGACGGGTCCTACGGGCGCGTATTTATAGTCGCGCTGGTAGTGACGTCAGAGGCTGTCGCCGGCCAACACGTTGGCGTTTTTCAAAGTATGCTTCAGACACGGGTCACGACGAGGTGTTCCCCATAGTGTCCCCTCAGAGGACGCAGTTCGAAGTTCCCTTGAAAGGGAAACAGGGTTTGTTTATATCACTCAAATCAATCCAGAATTAACATGGACGGTCTGAACAATGCTTGCACAAAGTCAACAAATCCAAGATGTTTACAGGACAAAAAAAACGCATAAACAGTGGCCAGAGTTGAAGCCATCTGACAATACGTAATGAATTTCATGAAAATACACATATATTTGCAAGTCCTACTAATGGCTGGTGTGTGAACTAAATTATTGACCTTGACGTATTTGCCAGAAGGTACCAGCTGACAGGGGCACGTTCCTCATCCTCCGGGAGCCCACCATAATGAGAGAAACACTCCAGCGGACGCTATCAAATGACTCGCTAATTTGCAAAAGAACAGCTGAGAACAACATCCTCTGTTAGTGCTGGTTTCTGCTGTATTCTCAGACACATCTCACACTTCAGAGGGAATACAGTATTTTCATTCTTATATTGTAACAGCAATGTTCACTGCATGTATTGAGACCCCTTTTCAAACAGATTTGCTAAAAGGGTCTTCATCTGGATTAGGTCAGCACGGGACTCTGATGATGAGGAATATTGATTGATTGATTGCTAAGAGTGCTCTAGTGGAGACCGTCCTTTTGTAACAGAGTGTCTGAGTGAGTCATCCAGAGAGAAGTGTGTGTGTTTGTATGTGTGTGTCTATTCTTGGACTGTATGCCTCTTAGTGCTCTTGTCTGGACCTTTTAAATTCAGTAAAAGCCTTAATTCTCCTGCAGCCTCCAGCTATACAGCAATTGACCAAAAACAGTGAATTGTGCATTAGCATGACCAGTGTGCAGAAAAAATTTAATTATAATGCACTTTACTATACCATTAATGTTGATTTATTAATTCAAATACAATTGTGAATATTGCAAAAGTTTTAAGCACATTATGCTTTCAAATATTGTTTTTTTTAAACTGCCTTATTGGTGTATAATAAAAACAAAAAAATTACTTCCTCTTAGTTTAACAGTGTAGAAAACATGATTTTTTTTTCCGAATGTACTTTACTAACTGCTTTAAACATTTTGTGATGTCATCGAATCGATAGCCAATAATCAAAAACACAACAAAACTTGAATCATCATGGCCAGTGTGCAGAAAAAGTGAATAAACAAAAAGTCTGTGGCATATTAAATTGCATTATAATTCTAAAGCAAATTCTGTGAATATGTTTATCCTGTTTTAAAATGTGGTTTGTTACTTTATATTGTTATGTTGGAGCATTTAGAAAAAAGAAGAAAAAAATATCACATACATTTGTTTGAAATGCATAGAAAATAAATTAATTATTTTTTTAAACACATTTTGAATCGATCACAATTTATTTGATAAAGCAACATTAGGGTCATATTAAAATGCATTATAATTTAGTGGCTAATTCCACAGTGGTTTAATTACACATTTTGGTTGCAAAAGTCTTATACATATTCTTGATTTTTAATGTTTTTTACCTATTGCTTTGAACAATGTCAGCGTATTAATAAACAATGATCCATGAATTTGCATCATTGTGGCCAATATGCAGAATAAATTAATTAATAGTGACGTGGACCATATAGGGAAAACTTTTTACATACTCCTGATTGAAAAGTAAGGGGGGGGGGGTAAATTATAACTATCATTGCCACTGAAAAAAAAGAAAGAAAAGAGCGATGATTGCATCAATGTCCAGAGTGCATATACATTGAATACATTTTTAAAATGAATCACATTTCAAAAGACAATTTCTTTTAGTATCAAAATGTTTTTAATGCACGTTTTGTTTAGCCATTATATTTTCTAATGACTGTGTCAGTTTGCTTCATTATTGGCTGTTTTTCTTCACTTATTTGAATCCTCTGATATCATTCAAGGATGCAATGATGCATGAATGGAAACATTATAAAAATAAGTAAAATAATGTATAGCAAGTATCATTCTTGCTTTATGGCAAATTCGTTTTTGTGATAATGACTACAGAGTACATTATCTGCTTAAAAATTTATCAGTGACGCTACTTCTCTGCAGCTGTATACTCCCTACGTCTGTGTTTGCTTTGTAATTCAGGTCTGGTTTTAGTCTCTTGTGAGTAGGAACCTAAAAAGCCACAGACGGATTTAACCCAAGCGGGCTTCCTTTCTAGCCTGCTTTATGGGTGTGTGGCGTGTGGAGGACGGGCCAAAAGCAGACAGGGCTGTTCAGCTCATTGGAGACGTCAGCTCGCAGACATCTCTCAGCGAATGTGTGTTGGTTTTGTAGGGGTCAGCATGCAGTCAAGCATCAGAATGTGTCATGAGCATAAGAGAGGAGAGCGGCCGACCCGGACCCCTCCTCAACGCCGACCCCACAAGGCCACCATGGCCAGATACACCATGAGTTATCTGTGTTTAGGTGTATTCTGGCAGGGCAAAGTGAACCCAGCTGGCGTGTGCGTGCAAACAATTCCCTATGCGCCGCTCCGAAACCGGCCTGCGAGGATCATGTGTGAGAAAACACAGCAGTCCTCTCTTTATTGGACACCGTCCTGCCAAAAAGCTGTTGCTGTCTGAGAGGTGATGTCACAAAGTGTCTCCAGACGTGCTGAGGTGCTAATGTGTCCAGGGCCGAGGGGTTTGTGCAGTGCAGTGTGGGAGATTTAACTAAGGCCAGAGCAGATGAGGCCAACACTCCTGATGACACAAACATCAGAAGTCATTCAGTGATTCAACTCCATCTGATACACACCCGAACTCTGTGGGAAACTTTACTTATTTTAAAAATTATTTAGAAGTAGCTTAGCTTTTTGAAATGAAACGCATAAATAAATAAACCCTGGTTGTATGGCTAGTTTTCCCCCTACTGTGATACTATTTTCACAAAAGATCAATTATATTCAACGTGAATTTAAAGAACAAGTAAAAATATTCTCAGTGAAGAGTGAAAAGTGCCCAACTGTCATGAAGATGTCACAAGTTAAAAACATCTTAAAGGGGACATCAGATGCCCATTCCACAAGTTAATATGATTCTTTAGGGTTTTCATGAAATGTCTGCAACATACTTTTGTTAAAATTCCTCAATGGTCGTGTAAAACAACACCCTTGTTATCTTGTCAAGATCAGCACTGTTCACAGCGACCCGTTTTGGTGCATGTCTCTTTAAATGATAATGAGCTACTGCTCTCTCCACCCCTCTCTTCCATGGGGCGTCGATACAAGAAATTTGAAGTGCTGCTTTGGACTCCGTATATGACTCGAAGGTGGTCTTATTCAAACAGCTAGCTATCTACATAGAAACTGGCTGCAAATTGAAACAGCTTGGCGGATGTCGTCTTCAAAGAAAAGTCTGATGAATACTTGACCTGAAGAGCAGTCAGAGCTACTTATTGCAGCGAATGAAATGCAATGATTCACTTCTCAAATTGGCTTGGAAAGACAGCCCTAACACAACCCCACACAGCTCACAGCATGTTATCAGACGGAGCTGAGACACAGTCTCTTCACAACCGTCGCTGGAGGAATGTTCTGCCACCCCTCTCTGAGCAGCACTGGCAGAAGGCTCTGGGTCACTTCCTGTCGCTCGGCCACTGAACACCAGACCACAGTGGGTTCTGCAGGGATAATTACAAACTAACCTGACCGAATCAATGGCAGAAAACCGGGAGAACAACGCCGAAGAAATCAGAAATTATGATTACACACAAATGACTATAAACAGCAACAGTTGAGTCCTAGAAATTCAATTCAATTCACTTTCTCCATAGAGGAATTGATTTTGAATGATAATTTGAAACATTTAAAAGACAAACCTACTATGATCTATGAATCAATGGTACTGTATATGCATTTCTTAAAGCCACCAGCCTGCATTATTTCTACTTGTTATTAAAATTATCACATTTGCCACTGCAATATTTAATGAAAATCTACATTAACTATGATTCTGCAGTGAAATGTCCACCAATCAGAGAATCAAAACAAAAACTGTGACAAAAGAACTCTTTAGTCTCTGCCCACTCCAACATTCTCAAACCACTTAAATATCAGCATATACAAATGCATATTTCGCAATAAAATATATGGTTTGCTTTACACTAAATAAATCATCATCATTAAAAATCAATGGAGAAATAGAAAACTATCTATTTAATTTGATTATGTCTTTTTCAGGTGGCTTGTTTGATTCATGATTTACAACTTTTCCAAAAAATAATTTTTTATTAATGCCTATGAGAAAAATGAATGAAAATAATTCCTTATGGAACAAAGGCAGATGAAAAAAATGGGCAGACACTTTTAACTAGAGCTGGGAAAATAAATCAATGCATCGTGATTCCGCATCGATTCTGAGATTTTCCGAATGAATCGCGATTCTTTCTCGAGTCGATTCGGAGCTTAATTTTGAACAGCAAATGGCACTGCATGCTTTAGAAACAGCAGTACTCTGCTTGTTTCCAAATCCTTACACACACTTGAACCTAAAATAATCATTCATAAAATTCAAAAGTCAAGTATGGTTAAGACACCATTTACTTTCACATAATTTCCAGTACTGTCCATAGGAAACAAAAAAGTTAACATTTCTACTTTGAAAAAACAATGAACCAAAACTGCTAAAGAGGCACACTTCATTCTATGGCTCAAACTGATGCAGCTTTTCTGAAACACGCTGCTAAAAAAAGTAGTGCAATAAATTCTTGGCTCTTCTGAAAATTACTGGTGCAAAAATAAACCAAGAAGCTATTTTAACTATTTCACTGTCAACATCATTTGAAGCAATGGATGCTATTCAAGTAATTTACCTAAACAGCCAATGACTGCAGGCCACCAATGGGCTTTGATGCAACCAAAAATCGCAGCGTGACCCTGTTACTCCAGCCTGACCTCTGACCCCTGGAGAGAGAGCAGCTGCCCAAACCATCCCTCAACATGACTAGAGTATAATCAGAGATGTTGATAGACAGTCTTAACTAACACACGTCTCTTCAGCAGAGACTTAGAAGTTTTTACACTAGTAAATGCTCTATATTACAGTGGTAAATTTAAGTATTCAAACACGAATGTGTCAAATGGATTTATGGAGTTAATATAAAACAAACAAAAGTTTCTGAGCTTATGGAAAAAGAAAATATGATGGTTTAGTTTCTGTGCGTCTGTAGTGTTTAAAACAATAAAAAATAAAGTTTAGCCAACAACGACTATAGTCTAAACCAGAGTCCCAAAGACTGATAAAATCATTCCAAGCCCATGATTTTCATATAAGAAAAAAATAAAAAACAGAAAAGCACCATAAAAGTAGATGTTACACAACTTTAAGCCGTCATATGAATTCAGAAAACTTGGAATATTATGATGCTTTGCTGAGTCTCCATTCACTTCCATTTTCTGAAAATTAGCAGCATGAACATTCTGCTAAACATCTTATTTTATGTTCCAGAGAAAGGAATTCTTCATACGGTGTTTGTAGTGACTATATGATGAAATAACTTCCCTTTTTTTTTTTTTGCTGACCCATCTCTGTAAATGCTGGATAGCTTTTATACACATTAAAATTGTTGAGATGTGAGAATTCTTTCTCAGAAAATATTACCTCAAATACTCTTTCAAAAAACATCTGTTTGGTTGTGATTATCAGATCTTCTCAAGCTGAAATTGTGTGTTTTTAAGCCATTTCAGTTTAAACTTCTGATAAAGTGTTTTCTGGGGATTCAAAAACAACTAATGGATCTTTAGCATTGTGGGGTGGTTGTTTTAACCAGCCTTCGCATAATAGGTGCCCTTTAAGTTTTAATTTTGATTTGCTAAAGAATAATTTTTACTTTTTTCTTTACCAAACCATTCATTGTTGCTCTAGCTTTGTTATTTTTCGGCCATCACAGGCTGTTATCCATGTATTCTCTGTCACAATCTAGTGGGATTTCATTACTGCTACATGTTTGTCCAAAAGTCGATGCTAAACCCTGGAAGAAGCCAGCACAGGGGCTTATGGGGGAATCCTCTGGGATTTAAGCCTGACTGGAGGAAAGACAGAACCACAGTCCAGGCTTGGGTCTTTTGAGGTTGAGAGGGACAGACGCCAGCCGGACTCAAAGCACTGACCTGTGTCATCCTTCCTGAGCCAGGCTACAATCTGGACAAATTAGCAACAGGCGTCATTTTCCATGGTGTTGTAAAAAAAATCCCACGGTTTGGTACCAGCAATGTCAGCAAACTGTTAAGTAATGTGACGAATGAGAAATAATATTAGTGGATGACGAGTGAAATGGACAAAGTGTTTTTCAGGGTCCTAATAAAAACAGGAAAAAGAAAGGAGAAAGTCCTGAAAAAAGACAATACATCAAGCTCACTACAGTTCCGTGACGTGTCAAGTATATGGTAATGACCGCATATATATATAAATATATATATGTATATTAGTGGTGGGCATAGATTAATTTTTTAAATCTAGATTAATCTCACTCTGATCTTGAAATTAATCTAGATTAATCTAGATTAAAATGGCTCATTCGAATTCTGCCGAAGGCATTCAGAATATGTGTGCTACCCAAATAAAATTGACAAACAGTAAGTCTTTGAGAAGGGGTTTATCAAGCCAGGTGGTGCATTAGAAAATGGTCTCATCTCCTATTTCCAAAATGCATCACAAAGTGCTTGAAAAAACTGTAAACTAATTCCAAATTGCAAGGTGCAAACAACCTTATGCCTGTTTCACACATACTCCGTCTGTAGTGTGTATGCGTTGCATATTTTTTTATGCACCAATGTTAATGGATTCTAGTTGCATTCCAGGAGCGGTGCGTCTGCAGCAGCGCAGCGATCGTTTACGTACCGAATAGCGGACTGCAAACACGTCCTGTGTGAAAGCACATCGAGTCCGTGCTGCACCACATACGTAACGCACACGGACCGCATTGCAGACGGAGTATGTGTGAAACAGGCGTGAGCAGGGCCGTAGCTGGGGTCAGCGGGGACCCGGTGAAGGTTGTACCAGTGGGCCCTGTTTGAAATTGTTTAATTTGTATGTTCGTTTATTTTTATTTATTTGTGCTATTTACACAATGTTTAAGTTTTTTTTAAGTTTGTAGGTGTTAAGGTACAGAAACCAAATAATTAAATGTAAAATAGCACTGGAGATTCTTCAATGTAAAAATGAAATATACAATCAAACCTACATTTATTCAGACACCTTCAACATTTCTCACATTATTACAGTTTTGCTATATATAACAAAAATTATATCTGGTGTCTGAATAATTTTTGGTTTGACTGTTAAAACTCCAAAGTAATTCAGTCAAGAGCAGTGAGTGATTTTCATTTTCATTTTCTTGGATTAATATTACAGCGGCCAGTAGCTAAATTAGGCGCGGTCACTTTAAGAGACGATGAACGCATCCAATATAACACACATCCCATTTTTTTCCTCAAATGTTTACTTTCACTTAAGTAATAACTGACAGTTTTTGAGCATAATTTCCAAGGTGGATATTTTGACATATTTTGTATGTATTTGTCGGCACAAGAGCAAAAAGAAGCAAATTCGATGTTCAAGTGTTTTGAGACGCCTCTCTCTGCGTGAGCCCTGAACACCAGAACACCAGAACACCGCGAGTACTGAATTGGGCTCTTTCACATCTTTTTGTTTGTTCAAACTGTGATTTGTATTTGTTCGTTCAGGTGCAGGAGGGACTTCGAGGAGAACTTCACAGAACAGAGCTCAGTTCAGTGTCGCTGGCCGTGATACGCGGCTCTCTCTCGTGCGCACCGAACTCAGCGCGCGAGTAACCAGCTACTCTGTTCAGCTTTTCCACGTCTTGTGTTTGGATGCTTTAATGTTTAAATTGACAAGCGGTAAGGCTTAAAACACGTGAAAAAGATAAGCTTTCGTGACGATGCGCAGCAGTGGCCCGTCAACTGTCCTGAGCATCTTTTTAGGCTGCCCTCAGCCAGTCCGTTATATAAAATATCAAGGTGAAAGTCATCATAGCTTGCTTAGTATAGACCCAGCTCCCAACCCAACTTTGAGAATAGATTAACGGCGATATTTATTTTATCGCCCGATAAGAGTCTCACGTTAACGCAGCACGTTAACGCCGATAACGGCCCACCACTAATATATATATATATATATATTTATATACACACATATCTCTCTCTCTAAATATATCTATAAAGTAACATATTACAATAAAAATTAATAAAACTAACTACATATGGTGTTTAACTCATGAATCAACAGATATTATATAATGAATAAAAGTGCCAGGATACAGCATTTTACGCATTAAAGGCAAATTTGTGGCAAAAAATCTGAGCTAGACTCATTGATTTGCAGTTTTTTTGGCGGTTGCAGTATACGGCCCTCCAACAGCCTTTTCTTTGCATGTGGCCTGCGATTAGGACACCCCCGATGGGGAACAGACACTTCAGACATGAGGCCCAGCAACCAAACAAAGACCATCATGGGGAAGAAGTGGTATAATTAACCCTTTCAGGTCGCGCGTTTCATTCTCACACAATACCCCCATGCATTCTGTTCCCGCCACTGAGACCGACAACTACAGACAAGCACTCGGTGAACATTCCTTATAAAACATCGCTCAGATCATTTTTTTTGTCCACATTGCAGCGTTTCATTTAAATGTCAAGCAACTTGGAATATCAGGAATGTGAGATGTTCGTGACAGCTAGACATAACACTAGGGGCAAGGACGTGATGTAGTGAAATATCAGACTCAAATGTAGGTCCAGGAGCGAAGACGGAGGGCAGACAGTGAGTGTTCAGGATGTGAAGCATCTAGGCTTGCCGGGCTGGTTTATATTAGCTCAGGGTGGTCTGTCGTGACTCCAGCATGCAAAAATGTCAATGGAGATGCAGAGAGACACACACAGACGCACTCCTCATGGCTGGGCTGAGATGGACCGAGGACGCTGGCTGGGGAAAAAGACCTCACAATGTGTTACTGCTGGGGTGAGGGACAAAAGAGACTCCCAACTCTCATTTGAGAGAGAGAATGCTCAATGAAAACGAGGGAATGAGGATTTATGATGCCATTTCTGACCATATCTCAGAAAAAAGAAGAAGAGAAAACGTGCACATAAAAGAATCTCCTGACACTCCAGCATCCTTGGCTCTGATTGATTTGGAAAGAGCTTACATTTTTGTGGGCTGCACTTGTAGTTTGGACGGGCTCTGGAACAACATACCAGACACAGGGAGTTTTTTTTCCTGGAAATGCATCTTGTAAAAAGCTGCTAAAACGGGCTCAGAACAAACTGAGCAGTTAAACAGTTTCACTGGGACACAAAAATATGTATTTTGTTTTCTCCAATGACTTTTGAAATGCACATTGCTGTGATTTTGCCACCCGGAACCAATTTCACAGCTGACAAGACGATAATCTTTATGCTATTGCCAATAACCGATAAATGGCCGATATTAAAATAATAATTAAAAAAATAATAATTTAAATTAAAAACAAAACATTAAAAACAATCATTTTTAAATGCTACAAGTGAACTTAGCCATGACGACGATTATAATGCACAGTATAAAAAAGATTCTCATTAGGAGATTTCATCTCTTTTACTGAAAAAACATACTGCAAAATCACAAATAGCTGAAGATGTTAATCTTTGTTATTGACAATAACTGATAAATGGCCAATTTTAAATGTCATTAAAAATGTCTGAATCAGTATAGATGCATCAACATGGCACCAATATATTGTGCATCCCAAGACTTCATTCTGGTCATTCTGGTTTCCATCAGTGGAAGGAATGAGGTTCTATAGCTTCCTCGCAAATTCTAGGAAGAGCAAATAATGACACCATGATCGGTCCAAAATAATCGCGCAAACAAAACCAGAGCGATGTCACAGGTCACAGGTTATGCTCATCTCTCCTACCTCCAGGTGCTTCCTGAAAATTGGGTACAATAATAAGCTCTAGACGTCACCATGGACCAGGACCAGGATGTTGATATACTTTCCATAGTATGTGATGTAAACCAACATACACCAGTCACCGTGACCGGAAGCTAGTGGAGTCCATCCTATACACACTGAGACTCATAGCAGACTATACAAGCACAACGGTGGACGCCCACTTTGTTCTAGAAAGACTTTTCCAGGTGGAATTTCAGGGAAGTATTTAATTAAAAGTTTAAACATTACAAACTTTTGAACAGCTTTTGTAAGAAAGTTATCTACTCATTCCATAATGCACTGTGAATGACGAAACTGAATCAGAAATAATGGTTTAAATATTAAACTAAGTAATTGATTGGAAGAACAAGAAATACATCAACACAGGAGGTTTTGAAGGCATTACACTGATGGATGTGGACAGTGTATATTCAGTGGTCTTGGAAGTGGCAGCAGGTCTTTTGGGAATCAAGCTTGCATCAGTGTGCAAACAGGCCCACAGCGGGAAGAGAAGTTCCCTCATGCCTCATTGAGCCTAAATGCAAACCACAGACTCTACTGAGACTCAGAAGCCATCAATGCAACACTGACGCAATCAATGCCACTGATGAAGGGAAAGCCTTCAACATTTACATGAGCATTAACTGAGGTTTATTGTCAGAATTGATTATATGATGCCACTAATTAGATGCTCATTTTACACTATGTTCAAGAGCTCAGGTCAGTAAGATATTTGTATTTTTTATTAAAACAAACAAATATTTTTATTCAGAAAGAACGCATTAAAAGACATTTATAATATTACAAAATAGTACTTTTGAACGTTCTATCCATCAAATAATTCTGGGAAAATATATAATAATCACCACTAAAATAAATAAATTAATAATAAAAAAAACACCACTAAGAAATGTTTGATGAAATGTTAGAAAACTGTTTTTTTTTTAAATGGTAATATCCCTCAATATTCCTGTTTTTACTGTATATTTGATCAAATAAATGCAGCCTTGGTGAACATAAACTTCTAAAAACAAACATGATTGTTTTTTAGCAATCCCAAACTTTCAAGCAGAGGATTATAAAAGCACAGACTATTATACAAATATAGTTCCAGCTATTCTGACTGAATGAACCATTCTGAAAATGAAAAATGTGTACACTTTGCAAAAAACAAACAATGGAAGAAATTTGCAAGAAATTTGCAATCTGTTAAGATTTTTGCGTACACAAACAAAAAATAAACAATCTTTGAATTTAGCTTAAAATGATTATGATCTGTGATGAGTGATGAATGATATGGAACATTTATTAACCACTGTACAACCACAATTATACAATTTCTAAACAATCTTAGTGGACAATAAAACAATGGTGAGAGAATGGCATATACTTACACTGAACAACTAAATGTAAAAATAAATGATTTATAAATACTCATTAAAATGTGGTGACTGTAATTATTAGTAAATTGTTTGTAACTACTGAAATACTCGTAACTACTGAACATTGGTATTTTGTATTATTTTCTTAAAGCAAAAGGACACTCGAGGTTGGGCACTATTGTATTATTAAACTTTAATGCATGCTGTTCACAACAACTGTATTTCACAATGTGCTATTGTACTGCTTTTGAAAAACCTGGCTCACTCAGTTTGAAAGGATCTTTGGGTGCTGTGAATAAAGCACGCACACACACACCCCCAGCTGAGTTTGCCGAACCTTCATTAAAGTGCCCTATTATGCCATTCTTATGGTTCCTAATATTGTTTTGTGAGTCTCCTACAATAAGTTTACATGCATTTGTTTTCCAAAAATATGTATCTAATATCATCTCATTTTCCAGCGATTCTCAAACAATTTGTTTGTAGCAGTTCAAAGATTCAGTCTAATTAAACCCCTCCTTTCCGTGAGCCTGCCCTGCTCTGATTGGTCAGATGGCCTAGTCTATTGTGATTGGTATACCTCGTACAGCGCATCGGAAAGCGTTATGCCTATTTCAGTAGTTCTGTATTTTGTACGCCCGATAGAAAAAATAAACATCTATTATTTATCATACTTACAGGTTGTGATTAAGTGGAGCAGCTGGTCCAAATAAACAGGATACTGATCCATCCTTCAACAGCAAGCATTTTGTGAATCCCGCGTCGAATTCCCAGAGATTAGAGATGCAGTCGTCAGTAGAATGACGTGTTTGTGGGCGGGGTCAAGTTGTTTGCTGCCGGCCAATGTAGAACATAGGCGCACATTATGCAAATGTGTTACCCCCTGAAGTGTAGCCATCAGGGAAGTGGGATTCGTGTTACTAACGACTACTTTAGGCTGTTGTTTAGGCACAATAACTTTATTATGCACTTTCAGCTTTACAACTTTGCTGAGTATTTACATTCACATACAGCTAAATTACACTGCATGAAAGGCAATATTGGAAATGGCATAATAGGGGCATTTTAATATTCCAGTAAGCCACCATCATCCACATGCGTTTCGTGTGCTGCAAAGGGACAGAAGGTTCTGAGAAAGCAACTGGGTTTGGGCTGATCAGAACCAGATTCCTGTTAGAGCTCCAGATGTGAGTCAGTAGCATCCCAAAAACAGACCCAATGGAGCGCCATGATCCATGAACACACCAGCAGGAGAGGAAGCGTTAGACATAGGACAAAGACTCAGGCGGAAGAAATAAAAAAAATTAAGAAGTCTGGTTAATGCCAGGTTTCCTCTCTGGACTTCCTCCAAAGCGGTTCCTCTTAAAGGAGCATTTCACCCGTGGGAACATTGATCTTCATTGAAAGTGGGTCATATATGTAGTGGAAATCTATTAAAACTTTCGAATTTGGTGCCTTTTTGACCGAGTTATTACAGAAAGTAACTTTAGGGCCCATTTGTATGTAAAACCACAACTCCCACAATGCAACACATTTGCACAGCTCCACAAGCCACTCCCACTAATCCAGAACACCGCTGTTAGGCTGTTAGGCGATATTGTCTACAAGACATTGAGGACACAGTTAGCGATGTACAGTGGTGTCAAAAGTATTGACATTCATTACTTAAGTAGAAGTATAGATACTAGGGTTTAAAAAGACTTTTGTAGAAGTTGAAGTATCAACTCAAGCTTTTTACTCAAGTAAAAGTGTAAAAGTACTGGTTTAAAAAACTACTTAAAGTATAAAAGTAAAAGTAATGTAAGGGGAAAAAATGCCATTTAGAACAAAAGCTTAGGCCGCGCCTCAGGCGCCTATTGTGCACTACCCTACCTCCTCAAAAAAACATTATTCTAAAAGCCATAGGCCATAATGACTATAATGTTATATTAAAATGTTCATGTTGAAAAATTTGGGATGCACTAGGCTACCTGTTTCAGCTGCATATATGCCCATTGAAAATGAACGTACTTTAGTACAATGCAAATACATTAAAGAACTAGAGATATGATGACTAGTTGCCTAGGGTGACCATATGAGCCATTTTCCCAGGACGCGTCCTTGCCAGAATTTCTATATTGCCTAAAACATCCAAAGTAGTTTGACCAATAAGATGCAGGTATATTACATAATCAAGCAATCGTGGCGTGTGATAAGGTGAGATCTACAGAGAACGATCAGAGTAATGCAAATACACGTACATGTTAGGTGTTTGTTCGTTCATTCAACTTGAAGCGTCGCTGCGCACCAATCATTGTATGACACTTATGAATGCCATACAATGATCGATCTGCAAAGCACAAACAGCCAAAATCTGGATATTTTAGGCAATATAAAAATCCTGGTAAGGACGTGTCCTGGGAAAATGGCTCATATGGTCACCCTATAGTTGCCTATAAGTATTGTTATGGTGCAAAAAGTCAAACTTCAGAGGCATGTCATCAATAACCTTTAATGGAATGTAAATGTACATCCAAGTTTAGCTGCAGGAATCTGCGAGGGCAATGGACAAGAACATTGGTGGAGGCTAAAAAACAATTAGCCTTGTATGGTTGTCTATATACAAGAAAGATTATAGTGCTGTCAAAATGAATGATTAATCCAAGTGATTAATCAAAAACTAAAAATGAAAAAATAACTCATAATCCTGATACCTTCTTGATTGATAGCTTCCTGTATTTGCTATGTCCAGTCTGTGTGTGTTGGGGGGGGGGGGGGGGTAACGAGTTACAAAGTTGGTATAGCCTACTTATCACAACATTGTCAATCGCGTCGTCAATCGCAAACGATAATTTATTAAAACGTCTCGCTACCGAACTACCTACAGTAGCTTAATTTGTGGAGGACGAAGAGAAAGCACCCATTTGGTAAATGAGCCAGTGAGAAATAATCCAGTGCCATTTCGATACTTTTAAAACGGTACCGGCGCCTAAACGGTGCCTGAACCGATACTTTAAAAAAAAGACCCACAAAAAAACTATGGATAACATTAAAGAACATTACAAATATTTAAAATAAATACATAGCTTTCACTTTGGATGCTCTTATTTCCCAAGTTATGCTTAATCTAAGGCTAATAAATGTATTTCATAATCTGGGTCATTACTTAATACAAAAACCACACATAATGTTTCGACTGTATCTCTGTCACTCACTCTGATATTTAGTTAAGATGAGTGCTGTCACTGTCTTTAATCCATTCTGTGAATGACTGTATGCTCATTCTTTATAAAGTAGCAACAGTCGTTTGTAAAGTAGAGTACTGTGCAAAAGTCTAAGGCACATTAGTATTTTCACCCCAAAAAAGGGTTTTAAGCCAGTTATTTATATATATGCTGTAGTGTGTCAGTAGGAAATATCAGTTTGCCATTAATTTAATTAATAATCTAGTGCGATTTTGAATGCACAAGCAGTCTGACAACGGCGAAATGAATGTTTGGAAATTTAAACATATTTTATACTGAAACAGCAAAGTATATAAATAACTGGCCGAACACCATTCTTTAGTGAAAATACTAACGTGCCCAAGACTTTTGCACAGTAGCTGGTGTATGTATAAAGTACGTACGATTAAATTAAGTATATTTAAATAAGTGTAAGTGTTCGTTCATATGTGTTAAGGGCTAGATTTTTGCTGGAGGAAACAGCTGTTTAGTGATGAGCGGTGAACGCAGCGAAAACTTTACAGAAGATGAGAAACCGACTGCTCCCTCGTGACCTTTTGTAAACTGTATTTATGACAAAGAACTGCACAGATACGGATATTCTAACAATCTTTCGATAAACACATACCTTGTGTCCTCTGTGTTTGTTTCCGCTCGCGCTGCTCCGCCGCGGTCTGCGGATTGAAGAGCGCGCTGAAAGACGGAGAGGAGACCGGTCTGACGCCGGTTTCATATGAAACTTAAGGGGACTGACTCTGAGGCGATCACAAATTTGTATACAGTTTATGGAGCTAAATGCTACAGCCCCGCTAAAAAGCCTAGCGATGCCCGTGCTTCTTGTGTACATTTCGGAGAACCAGGACAAACATTTCAATTGATCGCTCAGGCATTTAAAAGGCACCGAAATCTGCTTCCTCTTATTCAGTAAGGTGCATACCGGTTCCATATCCAACCTTACTTTTAATAAATATATTTTTTGATAAACGAACCCAAAACTGGCTATGTCCTGGCTGGAGTGTGACGTGATTTGTGTCATGTGCAGGTGCGATGGATCGCGTACAAACCAATAGGGTGTCGGAATGGTATCTGTTTATACTTCTCATCCAACCACAATCAAATTCACTCCATCCGGATGGCGCGATTTGTCTGGATAGTTTTTTTTTTTTTTTTTTTTTTGAATGATGACAAGCCGGAATGAAAACAAGCCGAAATGAAATAGCAGTAACGAAGCTATTTTTAAAATGTAAGGAGTAGAAAGTACAGATACTTGCGTGAAAATGTAAGGAGTAGAAGTAAAAAGTCGGCTAAAAAATAATTACTCAAGTAAAGTATAGATACCCCAAATTTCTACTTAAGTAATGTAACGAAGTATTTGTACTTCGTTACTTGACACCTCTGGCGATGTATGGTATTTACGTGCCACAGTAGTAAACAATGCCACAGTAAGCTTTTTGTGCATTAAAAAAGATACTGCACAAACAGTTTACAGTTGACGTTACGTAACTTATTAACCGGGAATCATTTTGTGATAATAATGCTTGAAGAAATTGTGTACTTTTCACGAAATGAATAATAAATAAAATTGAAACACTTATTTTACAGTTAGACGTCCATTTGTGCAGGCTTCGGCTGGCGTTTCCAGTTTACCTTCGGAATTCTGAAGTATGTCTCCAGGACGCCTCTGTCCATACGCGGGGCGAAACTAGGATGGTTCACAACGCAAACATCCGTGTCCTTGTCTGCCTCAGACATTTCTTCGAGGAGAAATTGGCATCTTTCAAATTCTTGCAGCAGACGGACTCGAGCTCTGTGTCCGTAGGTGCACAACGAGAGCACAGCCACCACCAGTCCGCACCAGCTCGAGCACGCCCGGGCTCCTCGGACGCGACAGGCAGGTCTCCGGCCTCGGCTGCAGCCACCGCCTCCTGTTCCTCCATCAGCCTCAGCTGCTCTGCGCTATATTGTGGCTCGTATAGATAGCCACGAACATCTGTTTCGAGCAACAGAAAATCCTCTTCTTCCGTATCATGAGTTGTTTCTCCAGCCATTCTCGTAAATCTGACTCAATAAGCGCTTGTTAGCTTAGCTACATAGCTTCCAAACAAGATGGCGGATTTTCATTTTCGTTTCTGTAAGTTTAGTCCCACCCACTGATCTGTAATAGGCCTGTAGGGTGAGTGGGTCCCACCCCCTGGAATAATAATAAGCTAGTCTCTGTAGTCTCTACACTTTTCAATGAATTTTGACTTCCTGCTTATTATGACGCAAAATGACGATTTTTACGTCATAATAAGCAGGAAGTAAAACACTTAAATCCTTATTTCTCCCATTTCAGGGAAAAACAAAGGAAAAATCCATGATCATTATAATATATGACTGGGTTTCTAACAATACAAAGCTAAATGCAAATGGGTGAAGTGATCCTTTAACTGTGCGGTACTTTT
Organism: Carassius carassius; assembly: GCF_963082965.1. Taxonomy (NCBI): domain Eukaryota; kingdom Metazoa; phylum Chordata; class Actinopteri; order Cypriniformes; family Cyprinidae; genus Carassius; species Carassius carassius. Next base: position 22,326,368 of record NC_081800.1, read on the forward strand.
CAAGTACATCAGAAAAGTACAGTCAGTTAAAGCTGGTTCTAATCCACAGTCCCAAACAAATTCAGTTCAAATTACTGTTAATCTACTTTATTACTTTGATCTGATGCAAAAACTGCAGTCCATTGTTCACGATGTTTGTTGTGAATTGTTGTGAATTTGTTGTTTATCCGCTTATCCCCTATCTTAATTGAAATTGTAGATAGATTGTTAATGGTCCATTTGAGAGATAGGTGGCAGTAATGCACTTATAAGTCTGTGATCCACCATAAAGCAAAAAGGAGGAGGAAATGCCTCACGTGTCTGCTGCTGAGAATGCGCACAACAGGACATGCTCGGGAAAGTTCTAACAGT